>NW_017307847.1:194934-209570 GCF_000935625.1 Nanorana parkeri
CTTCAATTTTGTCCCTAGAGCTTTGTCCAGTGGCCTGCCTGCACTTTTACTGTACTCTATTGACTGTGGTACGGATCAGGCAGCGCCCCCAGAATTCTCATTTACTGGACCATATTATTATATTATAATTTTTATAATAATTATTATTATTATTTTTTTCAGTAAATGAATGTTGATTACTAGATTTCAAAATAGCTGGGGGTGCTGTTCAAAATGCAGCGCTGTACAGTACAAGACATGAAATACTGCTCAAGTAAGCACTACAATGTTTTGAGGGCTTCAAACAACATGTGAATTATACTCTCAAGCTGATTTCTTGAATTTAAAATGGCTGGTATGGCTGCTTATGTATAATGAGAGCTAAAACAAATGATTCAATACCGGTATATGTAGGCACTACATTATTTTTGAGGCTTTTTTCCTATAAATTAATTATGATATAATGTTGATTTTTAGATAAAACTCTTGCTGGTGGGAGTCCTGTTCAAAATGGAGCCTAGTACAGGTGATTCAATGTTATGTAGATACTCTGCACAAGACACAGGATATGCAGATGTAGCTAGTAGAGGACATGTAGGTTCTGTACCTGCAGATGAAAAGAATGTGCCTAAACCATATGACTTGCTCTTTGAAATCAGGGGCAAAAACCCCATGGACTGTTGGGTGTCCACTCGGGACCACTGGCTATAGCTTGCAAAGTACACCTGTGCACAATAAAACCTGCCTGACTTCTTCCTTTGAAAATGTGGCCTATAAAAGCCACTTACACCCTGCGCATTGAGTCAGTAATATTTCTGGCTTGCTTCTGGGAAATAATACACTGTGATTTTGATTTCTCTCACTCAAAACATGTGGCTTAATAAATGTGCTTAAATACTGTGCACATAGTAAGTGTTCTACTTTGCTGACTTTTGTCAGTAAAATAATACACTATAATGTTGATTTATTTGATAAAACTCTGCCTATTGGCTCCAATTTTCAAAATGCAGCCTAGAAAAAGTGATGAAATATTGTGCATGAAGTTGCTACAAGTATTGCTATTTTTTCTGTGTAATAAATACACTCTAATTCTATTTTTTATTAAAGTTTGCCAGGTTTCTGTCCTGTTCAAAAAGCTGCCAAGTAAAAGTGGATAAATCATATGAATGGGCTTCTCACCCTGCGTTTAATGACATCCACACTGGAGGAGACTGCAATTTATAGTTTTCCACTAGTATTTATTTTTTTTAAAGAAAAACTGAGAATGTGGGTCCTGTTCAAAATGCAACCTAGTAAAAGTGATTAGATAACAAATATGGAGTCAGTACAATATTTTAGCATTTTTACTGTGAATTAATATTGATTTCTTGATTAGAAACCTGGCTGTTGCCTCACTGTGAAACTGCATCCTACTAAAGCACCCCATATAGTGTGTATGGGCTGAACACTTTTTCTTTTTTTCAGGGAACTGATACGCTCTAATTTTGATTTCTAGATTAAAACTTGCCTGTTGTCTCCTTCCTAAACTGTTGCCTACTGAAGCTACATACTGTGCATATTCTGTTAAATATTTCTAGATTTATTTTCTGTAAAATAATCCACTCTCGTTTTTATTTCTTAATTATAAACCTGGATGGTTTCTTCCTCTTCATTGGCAACATTGTAAAAGTGCCTATGTACTGTGGAGCCAACCTGCAAAATATGTCTGGCTGCTGTCTTTGAAACAGTTGACTGGCACTTGTATTTATAATTTGTAATTTATTTGATTTTATCTATATATAATTTTGTTTATCCTTTTTTTATTATTACTTTTTCTGTTAATTAGCCACATGTTCACTCTGCTGCTTATAAGGCTCTTTCTGACATGACACATGCAAAAGGGCAACCTAGTACCTAATGTACATGTAGGGCCACCTAAATTGTAAGGCCAGTGGTCCAGCCTGGACACCAATGTTAATGGATGTGATCAGAAAAACAGTGTGCACCCACAAAACTGCACACACTTAAGCCCAGGTTATTAAAATGCAGCTTCTCAGTTATAAGTTCAACTAGCTGTGGTGAATGCCCTCTCTCATATGATATATGCAGCAGGACAGGCTAGTATCTCAAATATCTCAAGTGCATGTAGGACTACCTCCATCCAGTGGTCCAGCCTGGACAGTACCAAAGTCAATGACTGTGACTGCTGTAAGTATTTTATTTACAGCCTTGTCATCCTTGCTTGCCATCTGTGTTTGACCAAGGTAGGGACAGCTTTACAACAAAAAACTAATCTGAACGTTTTCAGAATAAAAATGTAAAACAATAAGCAAATGGTAACCTTGAAATATTGTTTCAAATAAATTAAATAACAAAAATATTGGAGAGAAAATGGGTTGGTCTGGAGCAGTGTTTGGCTCTCCGCTATCAAAGGTCATGTTTCTGCCCTTTCTATGTCAATTTCAGAGGCCATGGGCCTTTCATTCCTTGAACAAGAACCCCTAATTTGGTTCTTTCCATCATTCAGAAATGTTCTCTTTTAATATTACACATATTTCTATCTATTCTCTCACGTACAGAGCCTGGTGGCCAGGTATGGTGCAGGAAGGGGGGGCGCTCAATTGTCTCCCCCCATTCCTGCCCTGCCGGGTCTGTGCTCGGATCAAGGGTCTGGTAGGAATTTTAGGGGGACACCACGGTTTTTTACCCTATTTTTGGGGGGAACCCTACACACTTTTTGTATTTTTAACTTGGGAGGTCCCTCCTAACATTCCTACCAGACCTAAAGAGTCAATTTTTTCTTCTGCAGACTGTAAAAAAAAAGGATTTTTTTTGCCTTTGTCTAATGTCACTTCACTGCAATGGCAATTAATTCATAAGGAAAATTCGTACATACTACCGCTAAGGAAAATTCAGATTTTTCTTTTTTTTTTAAGTTGATGCTTAACACAATAAAACTTCATTTGGCAAATAAATCTGGTTGCATCCAAAATTTTTGTTATCGGAAATTTGCATTCGTTTGAATTAGTTATTTCTGTCATTCGGAAACCGAATAACAAATCTTTCCAAAATGAATCACACATGTCTACTTGTTGTATAGGTGTGTTTGTTGTCTACCTGATTGATATCTTTTTTTAAATGCATTTAATCAATTTTTATGAAGGTTTGTTGGCATTATGGATCATGTATAAAGTTTGGTTCTTGTGTGTTTGGATTATGTATAACATTTAGGGGGAAAAAAAACAGACTTACAGATGTGTATTCCTGAGCTGTTTTGCAGACATAGCCCTTAGGCCTGGTACACACCTTGGTGTTTTACAGCGCGTTCCTACGCGCTATAAAACGCTGAACATGGGAAAACCAATGATTGCCTATGGGCATGGTTCCCACCTGGGCGTTTTACAGCGCGTAGGAACGCGCTGCAAAATGCCCTACGCCCAAAGAAGTACAGGAGCTTATTTGGGGCGTATTTGCCGCACTTATCCATTAGGATACAGCCGGATAGACCTCGAGAAACGCGAATCGGGGCAAACGCGCGTATTCGATACGCCTAGGTGTGAACCCAGCCTAATTCACACCTTTATTTTAGGTGAGATTTAGGGATTAGGTGAGATTTCCTGCAGCAGGAATCCCTCATGTTTACAAGCAGCAGCTGTTACACATTCAAGTTATTGATCAGGTGACAGCGACTGCATTTGAAATCAGTAGGACTATGGTATGTCTCAAGTAATCATATGTAATTCCACATATAGTATAGGTGTGGATGTAGCATTATTATGACAGGGCCGTTTCCAACAGGCTTCATCAAGAGCCTTTTGTATACCCTGTGAGTGGAAGTTTATGACACCTTTGTTTACTATTTAACTTATCTGCTTTGCATCAAATGTGTCTAAAGTAGGACTGTTTTCTTTTTTCAAATGTGTCCCCTTACATGGATGCCTAGCACAAACATTAGATTTAAATCTGACAGTGTTTGTTACCATCCTGTAAACCTGGGGAAAATAAGGGTGCCACAGTGTGTCAGACCTTACTATTGTCACCTGGAGTACTTGCAATAACCCATGGAAAAGGAACACAACACCGTAATCTTGCCTAATCACTGGTTGTATTACTCCTCAGCAAATCCAGATATTCATTGTTACCAAATGAATATCTTAAAACCCAAATTAAATTTAATTTTAGATTAGTTAAATACATTCTAGGTGCAACAAAACAAAATATGTGTCCTACAGTTAATTTTATTTTAACAGGCAACAGCAGCCTGAGAAGAAAAGCATGTAGGCAGTTGCCAGTGACAGGGACACCAGACTTTGGAGAAGCCTGGTGTCCTAATAGGACAGGAATTCTCGGGAGATTTGGTCGGCCATTTTGGGGTGGTTATCTTATATAGGAAGCCCAGCCACGTTTTTGGGCAGAACACGTGTGGAAGTAGATAGGGACAGATATCCCGCTTGTGAGGGAGAGTTAGGAGAGTTCAGGGACAGTGTTCCGGCCTGTGAGGGATAGTTCAGGGTTCCTACGGAGTCCTGTATCGGCAATCCTGGTCGGAGAAAAGACTCCTAGTTGCTTATAGCCAAACCGATGTCCCCGCTGTGAGTGCGGGAAGAGTGGGCCAGACTCCTATCTCCCTGTACAGAACGAATACCTCTGCTTCCGGGTAGAGTGTTATCAGCCTTACAGATACGTATTGTGTGCTTGGGTTTAGACTGTGCCAGTCAGTGGGAAGTGCCGAGAGTGCTAACGAATACAACTATCGCTTACATCTGAAGTGACTGTACTGTGTACCTGTGTCTCCATGCCTGGAGTGAAACCGCTTGCCTTACTATTGTAAATATTCTTCATACTACCAGCTCTCCGGTAATAAACGTTACCTTGTTTAAAAGACAATCACGTGTGATTCCCTCTGTGAAGCCGCCACACCCTAATCCCGCTTACAAGCATCTAATGTGTCAGCATGTGATTGAGAAGAACCCTTGCTCTCTGTGTGAAAGCAGTTTCTCTGCAGAGGTCCAATGTGCCCTCTGCTGAGTCACAGCTAGAGCTTTCTCTGATCAGCAGGGAACATGGATTTTGCTGATTGCATGGTTGTAGGTATGACAGTGTTTTCACCACCACTCTTTCCACATGAAGAGCAAGAATCCTTTTCTGCTTTCTAGAGAAAACAATCTCCAAGATCTTTCACACATTTGGTTTTGATGCCCCATGGACTATAATCTATAGTGAACATTCAATTGGGGTTAAAGCCTTTTTTATAAGGCAAGTTTCAATGAAAAAGAAATCCGAACCCCTCTTTGTGTTACCTTTCTCCCCTATGACAGTCTCTTTAACAACAAATCAGTAATGACTGAACCACAGTCACATGTATTAACACTTAAAGGGTATTCACAAAGGAGCTGAATGATATTATCGTAGCTTCGGCCGAAGGTCGCTTAATTAAGGGTCTGGTTGGAAATTTTAGGGAGGCTCCATGTTTTTTCCCCATTCATTGGGGGTGTGGTTGCCTCTCAAAATTCCTATCAGACCTAAAGGACCTGGTACGACTTTTGGGGGGAACCCCATGCATTTTTTGCTATACTTTTTAACTTGGGTGGTCCCTCTTAACTCTTCTACCAGACCTAAAGGGTCTGGTATGAATTGGGAGGTTGAAACCACACTGTTGTTTTTTTTTTACATTTTTTTATTCTGCTCGCTATCTCGGAGGTAGCGCGCAGAATAACTGAGTCGAATGCTGTTCAGCGGCATTCGGATATTCACTCAAAGCCAGCCAATGTATGGCTGAAATCAGCTGTACAGGGATAAAGTCAATAGCCAAACGCCGTTTGGCTCCCTTCACTTTGGCTCAATTCTTCACTTGGCTGCCTCAGGCAGCTTAGTGAATAACTCCCTTAATTAATACAAACCACACACCTTACACAGGATAACAAACTGAAAAACCCCTTTTTAGCTGAAAAACCTATCCCCAACAATGTTTCACTGGTGCAGTCAGGAAAAAAGAGCAAATGTATTTTTATACCAGTATCAGAGCTGGGTCCCCAGTGGTCCTGGGCCTATTAGAGTTTGCTACTTCTGCCATCACTGTGATTAGGCCATCATGACACATTGCAACCAGAGAAAATATATATTACAATAAGCACCAAGGCCCAGCTGAGGAATACACCATTTGCCCCACAATACTATGGCAAATAACCTAATCTCATTTGAAAAAATATAAATGTTCTAACTTGGCTCTGAGAATTCTAAACACATTGAAATCTAACACTAAAATGAGAATGTCATGTTCTGCTTGTCAGGCAGACTTGCTGCTTGTACAATGGATTATCTCCCGAGGAAAACATGTTGGTATTTTTACAAGCTTTAGAGAAATGTATTGCCTGTGACTGATGACCAACAAGTCATTGCAATGTCCTCTAAGAAAACAAGTCTTCAGCTCAACCCATATCTATATTATTGTTATATAGAGCAGGTTGGTCAGAAGGCATTATAGTTTAGCTGTTTCCGAATACCAGGCAAGTGTTATGTTAACATTGATATAGCACTATCTAGGGACTATGATTGAGGGAAGAGGTAATTCCAGAACAATATGAAATATGAATCTGTCAAAATATAATCTATATGCTTTTTGCTTGCTGAGTGTAAAAAGGATGCGTGTATTCTATTATAAAGAGATAAGCTTTTTTTTTTGTTCCTGTGTAAATCCTTGTATTAAGGTAGAGAGCGGCAAATAACCAACATACAGTATACATAATATAAAGATCTATTATTCCTGTTCAAAAATATGTTTCCGAGAAATACACTATAAGTGCAAAAGTATGTGGAAACCTATCCAAATTATTAAGCACATATATTTCCAGTAAAGTGAACTGATTTTGCTAAAGCATACAAAGATGCTTTAGACAATTGCGCACCTTATGGCAACAGTTTGGGAAAGGTTCTCTTCTGTTTCAGTAGGAAAGCTAACAAAGTCATGTCCATAAAGACATGATTTGAGGAGTTTGATGTGGAAGAAATGAAGTGGCCTACACAGAGCCCTGACATGAGCCCTGCTGAACGTCTTTAGGATGAGTTGGAACACTGATATTGAGCCAGGCCTTATTGTCCAATATCAGTACCTGATCTTTCGGCTAAATTGGCACAAATTCTTATAGACACACTCCCATGTTTTTGAAATGGGCTGTTTAACAAGCTCATATATGTGACAACAAGGTGTCCACAAACTGTTGGCCTTAGAGTATACTTGTCTTATCCAACTGATTTAGAAATGTGATCTATTTACCTTCTTTAGCTCCCTCCTGATTACTGCTCATGTTGTCTGTATAAAACATATTACTGAATATATAATTTTGTAACTGCCAAAAAGAAAATTGCAGTTTCCAATTAGCTTCATTTCTTTCAGTTTGGCCTTTTGTGCAGAGATTTGAATTATCTTAATATTTTAGCTAGAAGGTATTGACATGGATTGATATGAAACCTTTACCACTTTTTATGTTAATCTAAAAGGAAAGGGTAAAGCATAAACACTAGTACACACAAATAAGACACCAGGCGTACCTTGCTACCAGGTGGCCTTTAAAGGTTGATATGTCTTTTACATTTGCAGATTTGATTGATTAGGCATGTTCCATGAGTGCTACTTTGAAATATAGCAGGGTGTGTTTATATTGTAACCATATGATAACAAACCATATGGTAACAAAACACACTGATAAAATACAAATAATACAGACAATTTCCATTTTTAGTATTGACAGTGGTACAACAAATCAATGACATTACGAGGCAATTGAAAAGCAATTGGTTCCTAGAATTTTAGAACCACTTAAACTCATTACAGGTAGTAATGGGCGAACTTGCTCGTGTTCGATTCGCTATATGTGGTGTTATATAACATTATGATTCATGGGGGAGAGTCATTTTACATTATTCCCTGGCTTACAAAAAGCAGTAGAATCCCTAAGTTGGATAAATGTCTTTTTAGGTAGTTTTTGCTGTGAAACATAATTTTTGATCATCTAGCTGTAATTAGTGTTTGAAGTAATAGACAGAACAGATCTAACAGCTATTGGAGGGTTGTAAACAAGTTGAATCCTTTAAATTCATAACAATTGCCAAACAGTGGCAACATATGTTTCATAGCATAGCTTGTGAACTTCTGTTGGTGCAGTACCACACTGTATTGTCTGCAAAGTTTAATAAAATGCCAACACACGTGCCCAAAAACACTTCAAAACATAACCCCACATTCCAGAAACAAGCAGGCGCTCTAAAGAGATATATATATATATATTACAAAGGGCATATTTCAGAGACAATAGTCAGACACAGCATGATGGCTGCAGAGTTTGAGCACAGCTTGATTGGGCATCAGTGTAAGAGGTAGAGACAAACTAAGAAAGCGGGTTCCCGCTTAACATTTACCCTCTGAGAAAGTTATCCCTCAGGTCCATTCCTCTGCTCAGTGGGAGGGCGCAATAGCCAGCCTGCTTTTGGTTATTGCAATTTGAAAGCTAATAGCAGTCTAGCTATTGATCCCACCCACTGAGCAGAGGAACGGACATTATTATGTCCTCATTTTTTTTGGTACTTGGGAGTGCCAGTTGCTTGAATGCTGGATAATGGGGAGTTTACTGTAATTCATTAATCCTCCTTTTTTTTCCTTTATCTGTTCAAATAAACATCCTTCATTTTTGTCTTCAACTACCTACCTAAAAGAATCACTGTCTTCTAAAATCTGTATAAGATATTACAACCTTACCTCCTAGTGGAAGGACCTAAAAATGCAACACTATTGTAATGAATGCAAATTATTCCATGCTCACACCATCTCTTAGACTTTAATTGATCAATCTACTAAGGCCCATTCTACTACCTGTAGTCCCTCTAGTAGTAAATGTATATAACATATGATGTATTAGTTCTGACTAATGTTAGGAGCCTAAATGAAAAGTGACCACCAGTGACTTTGTATGGCTTTATTACTTTTTAAGTCACTGATATGGAACAAACATACAGCAAGTGAAGGTGGCATGAAGTCAGAATACAAGATCGCCATGTATGTTCATAATAAGATACTGAAGCCTTTATATCAGATTGACAACCAGATAACTAGCAAGTTTAAGGGAGAGCTCAGCAATATCAGCTTACATGTTTTTCAGTGCATGTTTTCTTTAAGCTGCAATGTGAAACCTGAAAATGACTACAGCTATGCAAAGTAAACACACAGAAAATGTTTGGTCTTCCTCTTTGGCATAGAATGTTTACCTTGGCTTTTTTCTATTCAGTAACACTTCAATCCTAAATAATCCAGGGGTAGGAATAAATACCAAAGGCTATTGTTACAATATAACCTCCATAAAAAATATGAAGCCCTGCAATTATGGAACAACGCCTTTTCTTTTCTTATTTCTAAAATGTCAACCTAGGGAAGTTAAATTCATGTAAGCACAAGTATCGTCACTTTATACCTTAGCTAGCTCAGGTACATAGATCAATAATAGGCACGTGAACTCTACAATGACTGTGCTTTGCCTTGTATGAAATCGCAAAACATGAATAGAACTTTCAGTGCCAGACAAATAAACAAAACTATCAATGATTCATTCACTTAAAAACGAAATAAATATATAAGATAAAAAGCATAAAAATATGGTGCAGGGGCTTCAGGACATAATTTAAAATCCAAACTCTGAGGCAACATAGTTACAACTGCTTTGTTTCGATTATGGGCTACCTCTGCTACCTTCTGGAATTACTTCTGTAACCCAAAGGGTCCTCTGTAACTTATCATTATAAACGGGTAAATCATATAATAAGAGAAGTAAGAAACACGTTTCTGGGTGCAGCTAACAAAGAACAGTATGTGGATAATAATATGAGAAGCATATCTATTAAGGTGTTTATTCACTGTAATGAATGTAAAACTGGCCACATACATTGCATTTTCAAAGTACATACTACTTTAAATGAACCAACAGCTACATAGTTCAAGACCCACCTCAACAATCTGTCTGGACAATTATTTTCCACTTAAATCTAACAGCTACAGTGGATATGCAGTTCCATTAGCTTTAAGGAAGAACTCAGGGCAAATAAAAAACTTACCCTTGCAGTGAGGACAGGTTTAGGTCTAGGCGGCTCAAATAAAGCTATTTCACTTACCTGATCCTGGTCCCGCCAACTCTCTTTGGGCTGCTAGGCCAGTCCCCACAGCCTCTTCTCCCCTGGGTTCCAGTGTGAAGACGTGAAGATGCCAAGGGGCATTCCATAGCCAGAGATGAGGGGGAGAATGGTGATCACTGACCACCATGGGACTGAGGATCAGGTGAGTAATACAGCTTTATTTTAGCCCCCTAGACAAAAGATGCTTAACCCTTTGCCGTGTGGAGGTAGACCCAATGCAATGGTAAGTTTTTTTTACCCAGAGTTCTTCTTTAGATAGACTCTTTGGAGTAACAGAACCTGCAAGCTTGAAATTATGTGTGTGTAGCCTGTGCAGTTAACAAATACATTCATAATTTTTTTTATTTTATACATAAAGCACTAGTTTGTGCCAATCATATAAGCAATAAGCTCTTTAATCTTTGTACCTGTTAACATTTGTCTGACATGTCATGTATATAATAATTGTCTAAACAGTGCTGAATTAAATGATGTGTAAAACTCACATAAATGTATTATAAAGGGGCATGATATGTTAATATTGTATGTACATATCATCTGATGCAATCTATTCAATATACACACACAATCATCAGTGGTGAATATTTAATTAGGAAAACTTCCATAAGATACCACTTAGAGGGGGAGCAGCTGCTTCAAGAACATTGCCTTTCACGGCAACCTAATGAACAATACAATATATTATATTGTACAATATAAAACATCTATCTACTGCTAGCAAGCAAATAGCCCCACTGCAAAGGTTAATAAAACATTTCTCCAGAGTGCTTTTTTAAAGTAACATTTAGAATATTTTTCCAGGATGTTTTGCCATCAAGTATTGAAATTACATTCCTTTTTTCCACAATGTTCACCTTCCTCCAGGAATTCTACAAGGGAATTACCTTTTTCTTCCAGCACCTTAGTGATTTCTGTTTTCAAACATAGAATATGACCCTGCACATCCATACCAGCTTCTTGTATAAAACTTGCAATCTTTTATTACGAACATATAACTATATTTTTTCTCTCTCTTGCCTTACCTATACATGCTAATATACAAAACAAAAAAAATCTTTATTCTTAGATATAATGCCCTCCCACCGGTGTAGCAATGAATCGTTGGGCTGTCCTGCTTTTGCCTAAGCTGATAGATCCACATAAACCTCTCTTTAATGGGAGGGTCTTCATAAAGTGTCATGTGCAGCTGCCAAAGGCCTTTATTAACCCTTTGGGTTCCCATAATGTTAAAATGTGTAAAATCTCAAATAAATCTCGTGCTTATAAGCAGGCATTCTATACACTGAAAACTTGAATTAAATGTCCTTTAAAAAGTAAATGCACTAAATTGCTCTGTCAGGCATTATTATAATAAAGGATTGTAAAAAAACCGAAGACATTACAAAGAACATATTTTTTAATTACACCAGTCCCCTGTAAAGCACAAAAATGGGTGTTTGTTCTACAGTCCCAAAACATTACGATTTGTACAATTCTGTTCTGTTGAATTGATTTGCAAGTGGACACAAAGTGAATGGAGCATTTAATTTGCATTAAAAAAAAAAAATAAGAACCCTGTATACTTTAGGTAAAAAAAAAAAACATAGCAAGACTTCCTTCCTTTTCTGTAATTCCCATGAGTAAGCAAGAATCAGGAGGACTTTCACTGCACCCACAATGCTCAACAAATGCTGAGTTCACAAAATACAAAGGAACGTTTGACAATTAGATTTTTTTTATGCTAAATTGTGCATAGCCTTTAACTACCTTAGCATAGCAATTTCATTCCCACAGATTTTAGCAAAGGTCAAATTAATACGGATAAATAAAAATCTGTCCACTCAGCTTGATAATACTTTACCATAGTTAGAGCCAATTTAGTGCTCTTGGTGAACTCTCTGGTCTATAATGTTGCTCCTTGGTATTTAAATGTACTTTTCATGCTCAATGACTACTGCATAGTTATAATAATAAATCTACCTTCTTTTACTCCCTTCTGAACATATTTTTTTTTTTTTACATGTAATATAAACCTGCACCCGATGTTCTGTTTTGACACTGTTATTTAATAGCAAATTCTTCTATACTGATGTTCCACATGTATGTACTGTATATAGTGTTGGCATGCTAGAATATGCCTATGCTCTACAAACACTGCACAGAAAGTCACAATAACTATTTTATAAATGCTTCTATATGTTACTAAAGTTGCTTAAATAGAAACTAGAAGTTCCTGCCATGGATGTTTATCAACACTCCACTTCGACAGACCCCCAGTATTCTCAGTTCAGAGATATGCAAATACATATTTATCTTGCTCTGTCCTAGTGAAATTTTATATAAAAGTCCACTCCAATCCTCAAAGGTTCTATATGGGACTTTACTGATTAGACTGCAGATCCCTCTATAGAATTAACTTCAGGGCAGGAATCCAGCTGTCATTTACAAGAGCATTATGGAATGATTAGCCTGAATACATTTCTATGTATCTTTTAAAATCCCTTAAATGGCTTCCACATTTGTGAATATATATCACTCAAAGAATAGATTTAAAACTGAACTCCTTCAGTATTGCACAGTTGTACAGACTCCTCTCATGTAATGAAATTGCTTATTTTAATTTTACTGCACACTGTGGTGTTCTCACTACGCGCACAACGACCTAGCACATTAAATGTGTGAGGATCAATGCCCGATATTATAAGAGATAGATTGACTCACAATGGTAAGAAGAAACAACACCTTAAACCATCGAATGGTGGTCCCAAAAGATAAATCTCTATTCATCATAGAGGCACAGGTCAAGGTGTAACATCTCTGGGAGCACTCCAACAGTCGGTGTGAATGCAGAGGAACAAATATGGCTGGTGACAAGGAGACGCTATAAAATCGGCTGTTTCTTCTGTGTGTTCCTTTGTGCAGGTTACATAGTTACATAGTATTTGAGTCCAACCTATTAGGATCTTATTCTAGGAGTACCTGTACCCCTGTATATTACGGTCCCTTAAGAAATCGTCCAAAAGTTTCTTGAGGTGCAGAGAAGAACATCGGTAGTGCATCGGTCCTGTCAGAGCTGATTGGGGAGTATGAATTGAACTGAATGACGATGCATTTTGAGGATTAACCTCTGTTTCAAGCTAGAAGGTTTGATGCATCTCCCCTCCTGGAGTTAAAAAATAGATTAATCCTTGAAATGTGTTGCCATTTAGTTCACCCTCTTCTTTGATCAGTTCATCACCCCACAATCAGCTCTGACAGAACCACCGATGATCTTCTCTGCACTACCGATGATCTTCTCTGCACCTGCATGAATGGACACACAGGAGACGTGGCCCCACAGATCACTACATGTTGCTGCACAAACACCTGTCAGCACCAGAGAGGAAGTGCTGTGGCAGATCCCCAGTCTATACTGACATCGGATCACCTCACTGCTTACTTCCACTGATTACTGCCATGAGTGCAATGATTTTATTTGTGTCACCAATAAAATTATATCTATTTTTTATGCACAATCAGGTTTCTGGTCGATTTTATTGTGTCTATCTGTCACCAGAACTATTTGTTCCTCTCCATCCACACCAGCTGTTGGAGTGCTCCCAGAGATGTTACACCTTGACCTGTGCATCCATGACCAATAGAGATGCATCCTTTGGGAACACCACTTGATGGTTTAAGGCAACTTTTCTCTTTACCATTCTGATTGCATCTACTTTGTATATTTTCAGACATTGATCCCCACACATTTAATCTGCTAAGTTGTTGTGTGCTTTGTCTTTCCTTTTAATTGTCTTTCACTTCCTGATCTCCTCTATCTGCAGTCAGAGCAGCACATTGATCCATCTGCCATTTCAGTCCTGTTTCCCATGCTCCAGTACCCTTTTGGTTCATTTATGTATTACTTTCTGTAGTGCTCTTGGGGTTCTGGTTTTTTTCACAATATACTGTACATTAGAAGTTTCTGGAGGTCAGATAAAGCCTGCCTCATTTCTTGGCTGAAAGACATAATTTATCACCTAGCTTTATCTTTCCCTGCCTTTCTGTTCCTGGCCCATCCCTTTCATTCAGTGAATTTCAAGTCCTTTCAATCAAGGAGTCTCAGCAGTGCATCACATCTTGATGCAAATTACCTAGGGCAGTCTGTGCACAGATGTAACCTGCCTGGGAATACACCCTTGTGCATACTGATATCCACCCATCAAGGCACCTGGATAATTGCATAACTCCTTTCAAAGGCCAGCACACTGCTCTAATCAGCACTGTAGGCTCTGGAAAGGAGTACTGATATAGGGAGCCATGATGCTTTAAGGAAGCTATGTACAACACCTTGCTGGGCCCTCACATTAGCTATGACCAACCTGCATTGCATAGAGAATCATAGAGAATGTTGATGTCACTGTTTCTAAAAAAAAAGTGCATAATGAAAATGGAAAGTATTATTTAAAAAATGAATTGGCATATTGATGGGGGGCAGGAGAGCAATATATAAAAGATTAAACCTAACCCTTACATATATATATATA
>NW_017307847.1:209798-215901 GCF_000935625.1 Nanorana parkeri
TATACAGATAAAATGTGTTTAAAGTGAGATATAGCAGGGGAAGACTTCTGTTGATGTACAATCTTTAAAATCTGAATACTATATCCATTCATGGGTTATGACTCATGCATGGAAATCAAGCAAGAGGAGTGGTCTCAATGAGCTTTAGCAGGCAGTGTTTTGTAGATGTTTCCAACCCATGCCAAGTTATCCACAAGCATTGAAAGTGTGTACAGAGCCAAACAGCTCAGTATACTCTTTGGCATGGATGGTACATTGCAATGCTTGCCACCAAACTGAATATTTCATGCTATACATTGGCTTACATCACTCAACAGACCCCTCGGGCAAGAGCTTTTTCCAAGTGTGGGAGCACAGTCTGAGTATGGTTGCTGGATGCTCTTCTTCAGTAGTTAGCACCTGAAAATACTTACTTATGCTCCTATACACACTGACAAGTTTCGAGTTTCTAGCAATTTCAAAAACATTCATCTACTTTTTATTAGCAAAAAGGATCGACTGGTTCAGCATCATCTACCACTATCCCTGCTATGCAAATAAACATGTAGAACCATTGCTTTCAGCTGTTCAGCCATTTTTTAATCAGATCTAATGTGAAACTCTCTTTTTAAGCAAATACAAAACGATAAGAGTCTAGTTTGAATACATTTCAGATTTGAATTCAAATTGCACTTATGTGAGTTTCCTACTGTATGTTAAAGTACTACTCTATTAATAGTATAATAATTTTCTCAATGCTAAAACAACATTTTACAATTATCACTTTTTGTCTCATGGCACCTTGGCTTCCTCAACCTCAAAATTATGTTTTAATTAATAGCTGGCAAAAAAAATGTAGATAACCCAAAAGGATTAATTGCACAACTAAAGTCTGCTAATTTAATGACTGTAAATTCTATAGCATGTTGACTCTTTGCAATCCATCCCATTGGTTGCTGTGTTTAACACTACTGTCTTGGAGCACTAAGGTTTGACTCCAGGTTTGGCAGGGACACTATCTGCATGGAGCTTGTATGTACTTCTTATGCTGTTGTGGATTTCCTCCAGGTTCTTGTGCTTCCTTATACACTTTAAAGACATGCTGGTAGGTAAATTGTTCCTAGTATGTGTATATGAGATAGGAACTTTAAATGGTAAGCTCCTTGAGGGCAGGAACTGATATGAATAAATAGTATTTAAAGCACTCTGTAAATTGAAGGTGCCATTTAGGTACCTGTAGTATATAAATAAAATAAAGGTCTAGAACATCAATATTGTCAGGAACTAGAACACCTGCTGGTGGTATTGTGGTCCTTGGACCTAAACCATATAGTTCCAATGTCCACCAGCGAGTATCTCTCAGCATCTTGGAGTGTATTTAGCCCCTCCTCAGGAAGCTCTCAGTACTTCAGCTTTGTCCCTTTGTTCTCATACTTTGCTTACTGTGCTGGAGACCTGTAATTCTAATCCTGATCCTATTACCTGTAACTGCTTCCTATGAACCTCCTTAACCTGCTGCAATACTTACTCCTCATGTACATGACCCCTATTCAGGCTGTATTCCTGATCCATTTTACTTGGTGCATCTTAGACCAGCCTGGCCCTGCTTTACTCCTATGCTAAGTTTGTATATAGTTTGTATATAGTTAGTTAGGTAGATGTTTCACATTTATAGCATAGATTGCCGTGTATATGTTGTTTTTCTCTTTTGTCTCTTTTGTGCAGCTCATACAGAACATCTGGTCAAGCCTGCTTTGCAGGATATCAACATAGGGTATTTTGAGAACTGTAAATGTACTGAATTACTTGCCTGCTGTAACAGTGTACCTAACAAAAAAGGATTACAGTCTGTCCAATGGAAAGCTACAAGTATGTAGAATGCACAGCCAAGCAATTGTCAATAATACTAAAAGGAGATTAACATCATGCTAAGGCCTTTCCCTGATATGCACAAAAGCTGTTTGCATATAGCACCTCATACTGTAGCTGACATATTTATATAAGCTGTTAACACAGGTTAGGTTCTTATCCCATGTAAAGCTAACTGTGTCTATTTTCTAAAGCATATCTAACCCCCCCCCCCCTCCCCCTAAAACACACACACAAATTGTCAGGGTACCACATGTGGGTGTCCCACACCACAGGTACCCACACGGAAGGACCAAATACGTGACCACATCAGAAACTGCCACTGAGCTTATATACCGTTTATTATACACACTAAAACATAACACAAATAACCCCACCAACACCCACAAGTAACCACAAACAAGTAATAGTAACTAACTAAATGTAAACACAAGCACATACAAAAGGGAACAAGGCAAGTAAACCCAGGGAGCATAGAACCACAAGGGGAGGCAAGGGAACAAGGAGGTAACAGGACTCACGACATGTCAACAATACTGAGCCAAAGTCCTGACTGCATTGAGGGATTAAATACCCTCCCAGGTAGCACCAGGTGGTGAACAATCACTGACTGCTGGAAGACACCCGCAGATGAGCACAGGGACTGCAGGACCTGGTTCCATTGCCACCTGGAGGTGCTATGGTCCCTGACACACGCACACAAAACAAAAGTAGTATATTGCAGCTTACCAGTCCTTAGAGGTGGTAGCTCTTTTGCTTTGAGTTTTTTGCTTTATTTTAATTTGGTGATCCTGCAAATAACACACTTCCTGTCCCTTTGTGTCTTCATATTTCTCCACTATATAAGCGGCCATGGTTGTCACAAAGGCTAGATTTAAACATGTCTGCCTTCATGTATAGGAAAGATAAGGATGTTTGTGGATTCTATTCAGCTCACAAGAAGTGACATGGATCCTGCATTTCTGGCAGAAACATGTATTCTGTGTACTTTCTGAAAATGATCTTAAAATTAATGATTTAAAACAATGCAGCTACCATATCTAAGGACTGGTATGCCCCAATATACTAATGTTTTTGTTGAGGTTTAGATTCACATTAAGGGCTCTAATTATTGCTCATCAGTGGGGTGGCAAACATGCAAAAGCAGCAAAAAAGAAATGTAGAAAATACTGTGATCTTACATATTCTTATACTGTATATTTATAACTTACCAAATATGTCACTTCTTCAACACCTCACCAATACTGCTGTTTTGGCTGAACAGTCTTTTACCAAGAATCCGAAGCTGCAACAAGGATCCATCCAGTGTTGCTAAACACGAGGAGAAGGTGAGGAGACGAGGGATGGGGTCACACACCGAGGGTGAAATGGAGATCCCAGCAAGCTGGCTCCACAGATATTTGCTGCCCTGCTCTCACTAGGCATACATCTTTATACAGAAACATTAACCTGTAGGCTTGGATTGCCTACCAGCAATGTAAAAAATAGGCTGCCAGTCAATTATTATGTTCATTATAGTATTTAACACTATAGTGAACATAGGAATTGGGGTATTTAATGGGGCCCCAGAATGAATGGACAATTTTGTATAACGCTGATTATAAGGATATGTTTTTACTCAGAAACAATATTAAAATGATACAGAATATAATTATACAAAACAAGTTCCTATATGGCTAATTAGCCTTTAATAGCAAGTATTATCACCTTGTGGGTTTGCAAGAGGAGCTTAATTAGCCATATAGGAACTGGTTTATTTATCATTATATTCTTTGTGTATCATTTTAATATTATGTCCAGGGGAGCTCAATTCCTATCACCAGACTCCCAGGACATGAAGTTCTGGGCACAGGGCAGGTTTTTTTTCCTACCTTTAGCCTTTCTGCGGGCAAGCCGGGCTAAATGTAGAGCAAGGGAGCTAACGCTTGTTTTGCACAAGTGATCTGGGTGGGTATACAGTTCCCAGATCACTTGTTTGATATCCCTTGCATCTTTTTTGGGGTCCCCAGTGCTTCTGGGGGACCTAGGACCACAGCAAATAACTTCAAGGGGAGCAGACCAGAGAACATGCATTCTCCAATCTGCTCTGTGGGAACAGTGGGACTGGAGTGCTGTACTCACAGCGTTTCCTGTCTCAGCTGTCACAATCGGGGCTGCACAGGAAATGAAGTACAATGATGTGATCAATTTTCTGTACTGGAGTCTTATAGGGAACCTGTTAGACTGGAGTCTAACAGGTTCCTTATTAGACTGGAGTCTGATAGACCCCTGATTTCTCCATAAAGAGAACCTGTCACCTCCAAACGCTATCACATAGGAGCTTGTTATCCCCTGTGTGATAGCAATAAAGTTAAGTGAAAATTAATAAAGTAAATTTAAATTAAAACCAACCCCACCATCCCTACCATCTACATGTGAATAAACTCACACATAGGTCATTGTTCTGCCCCCATTCCATTGTGTGCCATACTGTGGTAGCCAGGCAGCAGCGCTAACACACACAATGTGCATTGAAGGGTAAGTTCACTTGTCCAAGTAATTGTGGAAAATGGAATTACTCGCTCAAATATGGACCCTTCTTCCCCCTCTGCTATACTTACCTTTCAGGGGAACAGTCCTTCCCCTCTGCCAATACGGATGTACTATCTGTACCCTAAACTGCCATCCAGTGAATTGCAGTGCGTTAGGGTGTTCTTTTTTTCCCGTTTTCACTTTCAGTTAGGTTTAAAAAAAATATAGGTTTGGGGTTTAATGTGACAGGATTCATTTTTTGATAGATTATATATATATATATATATATTGCTATTCTATTCAAAATGTGGCCAAGTAAATGTGTTTGAATGCTGTTTATAGAGTCAATACAATAGTTTGTCATGTAACAAAAAAACTTGAACAACATTTTTTTTTTATTAAAAGCTGGCTTTTGCCTCTCCTTTTTAGAATGTGATCTAGTACACAAATACTGCGCACTAAGTTGCTACATTATTTTGGTGGACTTTTTTCAGTGAAATATATACAATATAATGTTTATGCTTGATTAAATGTTGGTTGTTGCAATACAGTCGTGAGCAGCTAGCACAGTGGAACCCCGGGGTGTAACCTCTCCCCCTTAAATTTGGATAATTGTAACACAAGAAAAAAACAGTAGTATTTTTGAGAGGTATTTCACCACGGCTTCAAGTTTTTGTAAAAAATTATTTTTATTTAACATATGCTATAAATATACATATAAAAAGCAACAAGTAGTTGCGATAGATTAAAACGAGATCATTATACCAGGAGCAGAGACCCATTTAACATGCTATACATATCCATTATAGATCGATAAATATTCATTCAGTGTGTCCAATCCCTACGCGTTTCACAACTTGGCTTCATCAGGGTATTGTAAACTGATCTAACAAAAAACAATATATTTAATCAATGCATGTCAACAATTCGCTAATAGGTCTATTAAATAGCATAGAGTGTTTAGAGAGATGTGTTTAGGCACGTAAACCAAACAAAGAGAGTCCCACCACCATTTTCACCATCGCACACCGACACTCACCACCCACTGGGAGTAGCTTGATATGGGTAGAGCTCCCTGTACGGAGTGTAGGCAGGGGTAGGAGTCCTCCGACAGAAACACTCCACCCAGTTTTGTCACGTGGACCTCGGGGCCACGATAGGAGGGAGGGATTTCGGGTGTGAGCAGGAGGGCAGGACTGCCTATGCTTATCTTGTAGTATTCTCATGCTTCAACTTCCATAGACCTGTTTTTGTATGTGATTGCATTCATTTAGTGTTGCACATAGGATAAGTTAAGCATCATCCAATACCCTATGCTCATGTGTATATATCTATATGTGACTATACCTTATATTGCAAATGTATGAATAAATAAATAAATTAATACATTACTCAAACCCCTTTGTTTTAATTCCATGTTTTTAAACTCATCCTTTTAATTGATAATACATACATATATGCCCTAAAGTAGGTGTCAGGACCGAACATCTATCTTGTATTAGCAACCAGTGCAAAAATATTTGTCTTAATGTGAATAGTAAAGTGTCAAATAATGTAAAAAAATGTTGTGTGTGCATTCAAATCCATATAAACAGAGTGAATGTATCCCCCTCTGAGGATTGTGTTGTCCAAACAGTCAATCAATCAATTCGTTTGGAATTTCCTCTTGTTTATTTCAAAAAGTAATATGATTCCTAGTGAGCAATCCATTAAATAGTAAGCCTCAAATCACCTTACCCCCCCC
>NW_017307847.1:216149-242179 GCF_000935625.1 Nanorana parkeri
CCCCTTCCCCCCCCCCCCCCCATATAAGAGTACATAGTACATAGTACATAGTAGAGAGTTAAAAATAGAAAAGAGTTGACGTGGTCTGGATGAGAGTGTGTTTAGTAGGGATTGTGACCTGCTAAAATATTGTATCAGCCTGCAGAAAGGAAAGTTGGAGAAAAGGGGGGTTATTCAAAGTGCAGATCAGAGGGCAATTAGCTTGAGCAGAATTTATGTTTAGAACGACATGAAGCAGGCATGTAAATAAAGCTATCACTTAAAACATCAGACATAAACAGGCTTAGATTATAATTACAATAGTACATGCAATTAATACAATTACATTACGAATAGTAGAGTTGCAGGAGTAAAGCTTTTAAGCATTTGGTAGAATAAGTTAGATGTTTATATGAAGTATCCCATTCACCTTCATTGTCAGTTGTTGAAGTGTTTAGCTAAGCTTGCTTCAGAGATGTTATTGGGGTGGGAGCAATGGTCTGCAGCGTCTTTAGTTAGGATGGTGGCCTGCTAAAATAGTGTATCAGCCTGCAGAGGTGAGAAGGGAAAGTTGGAAATACTGTATATACACTTTATCTATCTTAAACAAGCTTTTTAAGTTGAAATTATTGAGATTGCTGCTGCTGTATATAAGCCAAGCTAAAAGTAAAATTTTAAAAGTCAATTGCACATGCAAAATATATGAAGCCAGAATGTGGTGTCTATGACACTATCCGCGAGAATTAGGGATGCACCGATACCGATACAAGCATTGGTATCGGCGGCGAATCAAGTTGTTACCTTCACCATATTTCACCATTGGGATGATGTTTTGATGTTTAGTAAGATGTGCCCTTTTTGCTCCATACATAGTGCTGGGTATTCTTCCCGAACAATTCAACTTTGTTTTATCAGTCCACAAAACATTTTCCCAGTAGCGTTGCAGTTTGCCAAGGTAATCTTTGGCAAACTTTAGGTGCACTGCGGCTTCCTCCATGGTGTTCTGCCATTGACACCCTTGTACTTCAGTAGGGTTCAGAATACATTTTTTTCACTTTACAATGGGTGCAATGTCCTGTAACAAAAACAAGGCCTAATCACTCATCCTGACTTTTACTGATCTGCAGTTAGCTTCTGTCTGGTAGTTTTGAAATCCTCCAGAGGTGAAGTCTGCTGGTGGTAGATCAGAAGTGTCTTTTACATGGTTTGAGAACAGCATGTGCTAGGATGTCCTCTGCAGAACAGGCTAGGATGTCCTCTGCAGAACAGGAAGTGGAGTGAGAGCACTAGTTGCCTAGTACTGCCATTAGGTGCTGACTGGCAACTTTTAGCCCAGGGGGCAAGTACAACCAGCCATTTACCTCTCCCCATTCCTTACTCATAAGCAATCGGCAGCTCATTTCTTCAACACTTTTAACACACAGAAATGTTTTCCTTAATCCAAAATCCCATCACAGCCACATCCCAGTCCTCCGATTTGCAGGGCAGGATCTGGTTTGACTGCTGGTCCTGCAATGATTACAGTGCAGGTGTGATGACATTACTAATAGAGGTGGCAACAAGGCAGATTGGAGGCAAGCATGCAGAATGGCTTAAGAGAACTGGTGGTCACAACCATAGAATTTAGGCAAGAATTAGCAGTTGTTAGAAACGGGAAAAAAAGCTACAGATTCCCAGCAATATTGACTTTTTATGTGGCTGTAGTTTTGCTTTAAAACTTTAAAGACTAGCTACATGCAAGGTTAAAGAACTGCCAAGCCTGAAAGCATTACAGAAAACTTTCCAGCTACAAGTCTGGCATGATACAGAATCCTAAGTAAAAGTTAAACAGTCAGCAATGACTTTTAAGGACTTTTGAATCTTGAAGCTACAGTGATTCAACTGGATTAATTTCCTCAATGTAGATTGCTTTTTATTCTCCTAGGTCTAATGCCTCTAAGTGAGAGGAAGGTGTATGAAAAGATTCCAACCGCACATATGTTTGGAACATTACAGCTAAAAACTTCCCAATTTTAGAGAACATATTTAAATAACTAATTAGATGACATCTTTAGCAGCTCACCCAGCAGTCCCAAACACGTTTTAAAGGATCTCATTATGAATGCACACTGTTACACAGATGATGGGCTTGTCCAATGGTACAGAGGTTATAGAACAGGATATATACTAGTGATGTCCTGATACCAATACTAGTATCGATATCGGGGCCAATACCAGGCATATTTGTGAGTACCTGTACTCCTGAAAATGCCCTGATTCTTAAGGCTGATATCGGCCCTTTAAATTGATAAAGAACAGTGGCTGTCTGAGTTCCCGCGCTTGTGGGAACTTCAGGCAGCCTGCTGGGGACCTGGCAGTATCTGTCCTTGACTGTGCCTGTCTGGTTCTATATCTCCTCCTCATTCCCAGCACAGGTACAGCTATGGACAGCCCCACACAGCAAAGTACAGCCCCCGAGCTGGCACCCACCTGATCAACTCTTCACAGCATAGCCACTGTCCGCAGTGCCCTGCAGACATCCACATGGCTCCCAGGTGAGATTGCAGCCTGGCGAGATCTATTGTGTTCTGGGGACATGTATGGTGCTCTGGGGACATGTATTCTGTTCTGGGGATATGTATTGTGCTCTGGGGACATGTATTGTGCTCTGGGGACAAGTATTGTGCTCTGGGGACATGTATTCTGCACTGGGGACATGTATTCTGCTTTGGGGACATTAATTATGCTCTGGGGACATTTGTATTTAGCTCTGGAAAGAAATTGCCCTAAATTCACCAGTCTGTTTTATTTTATAAAAAAATGTCACATGTCCCTTTTAAGAAAAAATATTGGTAATTGGTATCAGCAAGTACCTGAGTGAAGGTACTTCTACTTGTACTTGGTCTTGAAAAAATGGCATCGGGACATCCCTAATATATACAATTATTAATACAATCTTTTATTAGAGTCTGTGTAGACTCCTGTAATATAAAAATACTGTAATCATCTATCTTACAACAAATAAAGTTTTGTTTTCACAGCAATTAAAATTTGCACAACACCAGAAGTAGATGTTTCCCGCTGTACTTTCAAGGAGCAGCTAAATACAGCTTAGAGAGGACTATTTAAGTAAGCAAACTCATTCAAGTATGCAAATACTTAGCGATTAAACAGCAGATGTATAAAATTTTAAGGGATTGGAAAGTGTAAAAATCAAAGTGCCCAAAGTTGTTTTTCAACCAGTGCAAATAAAAAAATATATATTTACATGCTATGATCTTTTAGTTTAAAACAGATGGACCCTCTTCCTCCAGAAGGTCTGTCCAGTCTATCATAATAATGCTTAACAACAATTTTACTGCTTCTTAAAGTCAGTGTTACAATATCACAATTCCCCACATAGGGGCACAGTAAAATTCAGTAAAACTGGGCAAAAAAGATTACTCTAATTTGCCAAACAGAGAGGTGAGAAAAAAATTTGATTTTTTTTTTTGTATACTGGAAAATGGATACTTCATTCTGTATTCTGCCTCTGAAAGTAACAATCAACAATAAATAATAAATATGATGCATATCCCAAGCTTTAATCTTTTGTCATGTCTAGGATGATATGTATGAACTATATATATATATATTTTTTTCTGTTCCATGGTTTGGATCGGGTTTTCTCTTTATTGCCTTCTCAGGAGGTACGGTATATCTTTGCAGTACACCTAGTTGTTCTTGACTTAAACAAAAGATAGAAGCCATTGATCATGATATTTCTGTTTCATTTCCTCCACAATATTACCCTGGACATAACTTGACCATGATAAACATCTCTCTACTATTTGACATGACATTTGTCAGCATATACCTTACAGAATAAATAGATTGGAGTTCCAATTTTATTAGCTGCCTGAATGAAAATAATATCCACAATAATGAAACACAAAGGAGTAAGTGAAGAGATACTCACCAGATCCCCTGTCCTGCGGCAGGGATTGTTCACTTCTCTCCCACTCTGTTCCAACTGTGGTATGTCCCATGGCATTTTCACATCTAATACAGTTGTATTAGATGTGATGATTCACAGACCCTTAGACCGCAGGAGCCCAGGGGAGTAGAGGCTGTGGGGACCGCTCCAGCAGCCAGGCTGGACCAAGGATCACCTACGTATTTGTTCTTTATTATCACCCCTAAAGAAAAATTAGAAGTTAACCCTTTCAGGGGGTAGCCCCACTGAAATGGTAATTGTTTTCACAAAATGAAGCTCTTCAATAAATATCAATACAGTGCTTGTCAAGAAAACAGGCAGGGGCAGCAAGGCTGTAGGTAACAATGCTTACAAGCCCCCCCTAATTAATGTGTAAAGTCAGATAGGGCCTTCGCTGCAGCAGAGGGAATTTGTGAAAGACAAGCTGCATTTTAATATCCTGGAGTGAAGGTGCATTGTTTTGGGGGGTGAACACTGTTTTAGGTGCTGGTACAAAAAAGGCAGCTGATAAACAGACTGTCAGCAACACCTGCCTGATGTGTCTAATTCACACAAAGCTAAAAGTTATATTTAAGTAATACAAGCATTTACATAGAAAAAACTATAGATACAATACAATAAATGACAAATTATAAATATGAATTACAGTGTATTATAAGAGACTGAGATAACTGCCATAAATATTGTACAGACTCAATTGCAAAACAATACCGGCGCCTTCAAATCCAAAAAGAGCCCAGCAGTAAAAATACAGCAAACACGATGGAGGCAGCTTCCACAGATTAGATGGACCACCAGTCTATGAGAAAAGGAACAAAAGAGAGCACCTCCATAGTGTAAAAATGTTATTTAATAGTAAAAACACGCAGCTCTAAGGCTATACTTACAACAGTTCGGTAGAATAAAAACCAGTAGAATAAGGTGAGGGGTAACGTGTGCTTCCAACAAGTCGGGATTGTATCCCCCCATACCATTGTAATCAATTTTGCTGTTCATGCCTTGTAAATCCAATAAAAACGACATGCATAAAAAAAAGAATAAGGTGAGAGGATGGAACCCCTGGCAGTGAAAATCTGGAGCCAAATTTGGTTCTGATGAAGGGGGCGTGCCCCAGAAACACGTAAACCATTTATCAATACAGGGATCGAGGTTACTGGTGTTTTACATCGCTCCAGGAAATCAGGAAATAAAAATTACAGTGTTTTATTTTACAGAAAATCCCAAAATTCCATGCACAGTATGTAAGTAATTTACTAGGCTGAATTTTGAACAGGATAGAGCTGTTTTTTCAACATTAGAGTGTATTTATTTTGCAGCAAATGCCCCCAGAATATTTTACTGACTACTACCTCTCCCCCCCCCAGTTTAAACAGGAAACACTGAAAATATTGTAATGCCTATGTGTGCAATATTTAAACACTTTGACTAAACCACATTTTAAAAATGGTGCAAGGCAGACCTTTTTAAATCAATAAATTAACATTAGAGTGCATTTACTTTACTGAAAAGCCTACCAAATATTGTGTGTATGTGCAGTTTTTAAATACTTTCACCAGGCCTCTTTTTCAACAGAATTCACACCAGCCAGCTTTTAATAAAAAAAATCAACATTAGAGTGCATTTGTCTCACTAAAAAAAAACATATTACCATGAGTACATCCACAGTATTTAAACATTTTACCTAGACCCCTTTATCAAAAGGACTCACACCACAGTGGAGTACCTAGGGGGTGCAGGGAGGCGGTCCGCAGCAGGTGTTGAAGGTTGTTGCAGCTGCTGCAGGTATTTTTTTCTTGTAATACATGGCACTGTAGTGCCTATGGAATTTGCACTGCATTGCCACTTCTGCCAATCTGAAAGCAGCAGTTCAGTTGAGGGAGAATCCTGCTCAGCAGTGATCACATGGCACAGCCAAGAGCGAACTTTCCCTCACTCCTCAATCTGAATTGCTGCTACCTTTGGCAATTGAGGGGGGGGGGGGGATATGTACTGAAGGGGGGTTGGGTGGGGAGGGTATGCGTAATTGGGGTGATTCTGTACTGAGGGGGTACAGAAGCTCATTCTTACTCAGTATGATAAAAAAGAGTCTGATTCTTTAGAGGGCCCACATGAACTCATAAAAGGTATGATCTAAATGTCCCATCAATGTTTTAATGCAGCATGAGAGAATAAACATTTACATTTATTTATTGCTATGGACAGAAAACACTGCATTCAAGTACAACTAACAGTTCCTCTATGCCATGGAAATGGAATGGAAAAAAATAGTGAGTTCAAACAAATACAAATTTTGCACTACCAAAAATTCACATGCATCTGAATTTTCAGAAATGAGCTGAAGGGTCATAGACAATCCCCCCCAAAAAGGTCTGGTAGGAATTTTAGGTGGGACCCCAACACCAAAAAAATAAAAGCATGTGGTCCCATCAAAATGTTCTACCAGACCCTTCATCTGAGCAGCAGTCTGGCAGAGCAGGAAAGGGGGGATGATTGTGCGCCTCCCTGCATCATACCAGGCCATATTCCCTCAACGTTGAGGGCAAGGGCCTCTTTTCCACAACCCTGGCCCAGTGATTGAGTAGGTTTGCAGGCAGGGAGCTTATCGGAATCTGGGTGCCCTCTTTTCAAAATTGGACACCCAGATGCCATCCCCACTCATGAATGAGTAAGGGATAGTTTTTAATACTACTCATTCACCAAATAAATAGTAAAATAATAAACACCACACCACACCGGTTTGTAAAGTCCTTTATTAGTAAACAAACACAGTACACAGTTTGTGACAAGTCCTTTATTGAACAAAAAAAACTCCACAATGTAAATCCATTGTCAATCATGTCGTCCAGCAATGTAGATCCTCGTCAATCATGATGCCCGTCACTCACCAACTCGATGCAAGAAAAAATCTCTGTCACGGGACTTGCTCTGCCCCTTTGCTTACATTCCGTGACAGCTCTTGGTCCCCTAACGAAATATAAACAAAGGGGCGTGACAAGTCCTGTGATGTAATGGCTTGTTTTGCAGGAGCAGAGCTGTCACTTGCGGCCAGAGTTAGTGCAGTTCAGACGTGGCGGAGGGGATTTTTTCTTTTGGTGAGTCAGCAAGCAGTGGGCACCGTAAATGACCAGGATCTACATCACTGGGCGAATTTATTGACAATGGATTTACATTATGGGACTTTTGGGGATTTATTTTATAAATAAAGGATATGTGGTGTGTTTATTTACTATTTTACTGTGTATTTGGTGAATGAGCAGGGGTAAAACTACCCCTTACTCTTTCATGAAGGAGGGCGCGGCATCTGGGTACCCCCTTTATGAAAGTGGGCAGCCAGATTCAGAAAAGCCCCCTGCCAGCAGACCCCCACAACCACCGGGCCAGGGCTGTGGGAAAGAGGTCCTTGCCCTCATGGGGATAAGGTGCTTTCCCAGGGGGGTCCTCATTAAATTTTTGTTTTGTAAAGTTCCAGTATTTCACCATGAATCTTCAGATGACCTGTTTAAACTTGTCCTGGAAATGTTATGGTGCTTCTAACTGGTCTCTGGCAATATCTCTAAAGGAAAGTCAATGTTTATTTCTTTCTTTTTATCTTGAGGGATACACATATTAAAAATAAATTCATAATGTAGAGCCTCCTTGAGACAAAGTAACTTTGCTTCATCTGAATTAATCCCTGCCCCAGTGGAGTTTAATGTCTAATATTCCTACCCTTGTTGCAGAAGTACACTTGGACAAGAAGCTTTCATATGTGAGGCAAGATCACAGCTTTATTTTTATTTTTCACAATGGAAGTCTATGAGTCAACCAATTCACTGAAAATAATGCACTTTCTATGCATCAGAGAGTGTGTAATTGCACTGGGCCATGCAGAGCTCCCTCTACTGCCTAAAATACAAATCACTGTTTTTAAGTGCAGTGCCAAAAATACAATAGAGCAAGCTTGTACCAATGTCAACATTTACCTTAAGGTAAACATTGCACCGATAAACGAAAATATATTTATTAAAAATACACTATATTCTGTTTACATTTTTAGAATATTGGGTGAAATTACTAATGTGCCTCTTGGATCTGAGCACATAATATTTGTGAAGTTCTTTTAGCCTTTTCCAAAAATTAAAGTTTAGTCTTAGATAAATCTAAGTTGTCATGCTGTAAATACCATTTTGGCTTTAGTAGGAATTCACTTGTATGCCTCTTTTCCTCCTCCTGGATTTGTACAGAGTGATGCTGAATGTTTCAGAGTGTGTGAATAGCTGCATAAAGAGTAGTCAAGGGGATCATAAAAAAATCTCACACAATCCTCATACTTTTTCCTTTTTCTCACGTACATTTGTCTGATCCCCTTGACAGCTCTGATGTTTTAATGTCAGAACATACAGCTTTAATAGATATTAACTGGGATTTGTTAAATACACAAGTGACTTTATATATAAACTTTGGTAAATGCTATCCTTACAGAGGGTGATTAACAAAGCCATCACTTCAGAACTCATTAGAAACACTTTATTAGTGTGGGTATTAGTATACTTTCATTGTAAAATTCTAAAAATAGGTTTACAAAGTTTTATTAATCTGTTTGTTAACTTTCCTCAAGATAAATAAAACAGTATGTTGGACATTGTCCCCTCAACTGTCCTTATTCGTTGACATATAAGCTGACGCTAACACCCAATTCTCCCTACACGCTAACCCTAAGGAGTAACCAAACATCTCAAATGAACCCTTAACAATTAAAGGAGAACTATGAGGTGAGTGCTTTTCACTCACCTCATAGTTCTAGCCGACCTGACAATGAGACTGTCACAGGTCGGCTCAGTAGATGGGGAAGTAAGCGAACACATACTGGCGTTCGCTCACTTCTCGATCCTGTTACGGCTCTCTGCCGTGACAGGGGAGTGGCTGGATTCCCCCCTCCCCGCTCCGATCCTCCAACGCTGACTGGCGGAACGGACGGGGAGGGGGCGGGTACAGCTGGCTCTGCCTCTAGAAAGGCAGAGCCAGCTGTTACTCACGCAGCTGGGCGGATACAGACATAATTGTCGGGATCCGCTTCAGCTGTGGCGTCTCAGTATACCGCAAGCTGTAGCTTGCGGTATACTGAGCTTAGGGTGACGGGAGGACGCTAGTTTGTGTCCTCCCGTTACCCTAAGGAGAACTATGGGGAAAAGCCCTAACCCCATAGTTCTCCTTTAAGTTCCCAATGAACAACTATTAATATAACATTTTTATTTTTTTTCATATTAAGTTTTTATTAAAGGTTTTCAAAGTATAACAGTTCACAGAAATACAATACAGTGTATACTAACATATGGAGAATCACATTACATATAATACAGAGGGGATGGGGTGGGACAGGAAACACCAGGGGACATCAGGGATGTAGGGGAACCAGGGATTCCCTTGGTCAGGGTATGTTGGGGCGAGTGGGGCTCAGTATGGTCAGTCCCGTGGCGAGGCATTGCGTGACACATACATTCCCATGGCCCCACTAGTGGGTCAATGGTCGATTTATAGGAGACATAGCATAATATGATGAGGTATATGACAGCTACCGGCATACAAAATTAGCATGGAGAGTATGAAAATTAAAACAAGACAGAATAAAATAAAATAAATCAGATCATATCACGTGGACAGCAATACGATATAGTCATCTTGAGTTTTTAAGTGCAACCAGCTCGCCCATGTTTTATAGAAAGTGCTGTAGTTATCGTTACTAGAGTGGTGCAATTCTTTCATCAATCGCAGGTGGTCTACACGTGTCAGCCATTCCGCCACAGTAGGTATGTGGGCAGATCTCCAGTGTTTGGGAATAAGGGCTTTTGTGGCATTGGACGTGCTGAGAGGGGGTTAAGATGGAATAGGCATAGCCAGAAGTCCACAGGTGTAGGTATACCGCTAATGGTGGAAATGAGACGGGTGATATCCCCCCAGAACCGTTGTATATGCGGGCAATCCCACCACAGGTGAGCATACGTGCCTCTTGCACCGCATGATCTCCAACACAGTGGGGAGTTTGCCCGGTTGATAGCGTGAGTAACGGTGGGTACCTGGTACCACCTCGTAAGGAGTTTAAAGTTTACTTCCATCATGTAGCTATCTGGCGAAGCCGAGGAGCACATGTGCAATACTTTGGAACGCTGGGGTGGGGATAAGGGGCATCGGAATTCTTGTTCCCATTTTCCCAGGTAAGGTGGGGGCATGTCATCTGAGAGGTGTGACAGGATCTTATAAATGACTGATAGACCATGGCGTGTAGAAGTCAATGATCCCAATAGGGACTCGAGGGGCAGGAAGTTTGGTCTTGTTCTGAGGGGCTTCTGGAGAGACACGACAAAGTGCTGAAGTTGCCTGTGTCTCCAGAAGTCCATCGGATGTATGCCCTATTCGTCCCTTAGGCCCTGGAGAGGGCGAAGTGAGGTCCCCTGGAGGACATGTTCTAGGCGTAAACGGTCAGTGTCCGTCCATTTCAAAAAGTGGGGGTCATCGCGTCCAGGGGGGAAGAAGTCTGAGCCCGTTAGGCGTAATAACACCGAGTTGTACGGCCAGTTATGGGCTTTGTGTAGACGATCCCAGGTTGCCAGGGTGGTTTGAGTAAGGGGGAGATCAGAGGAGACAGGGCCCGCAGGTTGGGCGGGGTCCAGATACAACCTGAAAGTTGGGGATTGCTCAGTTCCGTTTCTAATGTCACCCACCCTTTTTGTGAGGCGTTAAATGTCCAATCTAATAACCTGACTAATTGAGCTGCTTTGTGGTATTGCTTAAAGTCAGGTACATTTAATCCACCTTTCGATTTGTGTCGAGATAGAGTGGAGTAGGCTATCCTAGGTTTCCTACGTTGCCAAATGAATTTTGAGAGCAAGGAGCGTAATGTGGCGAAGTACGTTGGTGGGAGGGAAATAGGTAGCATTTGGAAGTAAAATAAAATCTTGGGCAATATCATCATTTTGAGGGTGTTTAGCCTTCCTAGCAATGACATGGTACGTGCAGAATGGGAGTGGAGGTCCAGCTTTACCGAGTTGAGCAGGGGGATATAATTATGTGTGTAGAGGTGGTGTGTTTTGGGAGTGAGGTAAATACCGAGGGAGCGCATAGAGTCGTTTCGCCATATAAAGGGGAAGTGAGGACGTAGACTATGGCAGTCCGCCCCCTCTCACCGTTATGTTCAAAATCTCCGATTTGCCCATATTAATCTTGAAATTAGATATTTCCCCATAGGTACGTAATTCAGACAGTATATGCGGGAGTGAGAGCCGAGAGTCACGAACATAAAAAAGGATGTCATCCGCATATGCCGCGATTTTATACTCTGTAGAGGGAGAGGATATGCCATGAATGTTAGGATTATTACGTATAGTGGCTAAAAAGGGTTCAAGGGAGAGAACAAACAGCAAAGGCGAGAGGGGGCAGCCCTGTCTCGTGCCATTATGCAGCTTAAAGGAGGGGAATAGTGTGCCATTTACTTTAACCCTAGCTGTTGGAGAGGAGTATAGGGCGGAAATCCATGCCAGCATTCGCGGGCCGAGGCCCAGGGACGCCAGCGTGGAGAACATGAATACCCAGTCCACTCTATCAAATGCCCTTTCTGCGTCTGTAGATAAGAGTAGGACTGGGGAGTTCAAGGTATGGACTAGGTGAATGAGTGATACAGATTTGAGGGCGCTGTCCCTGGCCTCTCTCCCCGGGACAAAGCCCACCTGATCCAGATGTATCCATTCAGGTAAAAGTGGGCCAAGTCGGGAAGCCAGGATTTTAGCGTATAGCTTAGTATCTACATTCATTAATGATATGGGGTGGTAGCTAGAGCAGCAGGCTGGGTCTTTACCTGGCTTGGGCAGAATAGTAATGTGGGCAAGCAAAGACTCTGGTCTAAGAGGAGAAGTGGCATCAACAGAGTTAACATAACTACAGAAATGGGGGGCTAGCTGGGTCAGAAAACGTTAAAATACAGAAGGGGGAATCCGTCTGGACCCGGGCTTTTGCCCAAGGGTGTGGAGCGGATTGCCCGTTCGAATTCTGCGACAGTGATGGGGGATTCTAGGGAGAGTAAAGTGTCTTTTGGCAACGTAGGCAACCCCGCTTTTTGCAGGTAGGCAGTGATTCTGTCCGTAAGGTCAGGACGTAGGTGAGAGTGCAAGGGGGGGTTGACCTGATATAGGTCTTGTTAAAAGTCATGGAATACTTTAGCTATGTAAGTGGTAAGATGTGCCATAGAGTCCCTTGCGGTCTTAATTTTGGGGACTGACGGTGGTAGAGCATTTTTGGCGTAATGCTTGAGCCAAAAGTCTACCCGGCTTATTACCTTGTACATAGAATTTCTTATTCATAGCATCGAAAACACGTTTAGTGTCCGATTCCAGCAGCTCCCTAAGTTGTTCCCGTTTGAGGGTGAGAGTGCGGAATGTAGAGCAGTCCGATGTAGCTTTATGAGATAGTTCTAATGAATGAATTTCTGAAAGTAACAGTTGTAATTGTGCAACACGCTCCTTCTTTTTCTTGGAGCCTATGGCTATCAGTGTGCCCCGGATCACTGATTTATGGGCTTCCCAAATGACAGCTGGTGAGACCTGGTCCTGGGCATTTTCCTGAAAGTAAGTATCTATGTTGGCAGCCACTGGCGCAACGACCGTTGGGTCATGAAGTAGAGATTCGTTAAGCCGCCAATTATAGCTCCTAGAGGGGGCATGTGCTAAGGTAAGTAATACAGACACCGGAGCATGGTCCGACAAGGTAAGAGGGAGGATATTTGCAGCCTGTACCGCTTCCAAAAGGAAGTGGTCCAGGAAGAGCATGTCTAGCCTCGAATAAGAGTTATGGACAGATGAGTAGTGAAAGTAATCCCTTTCTTTGGGATGAAGAACCCTCCACACATCAACTAATTGAAGATCATGCAGTGCCCTGCGTATGGTATTAAGGTGTGATTTAGGAATGCGGGCGTGGCCTGTGGAGGTGTCCATGGAGGGGTCCATGCAGAAGTTAAAGTCCGCTGATAACATCAGGTGACCAGAACGAAAGCTACGAAGTTTACCAAGGATTTTTCTGAAATAGGGAGCTGGTGAGGAATTCGGACAGTAAACGTTTGTTAAAGTATACAAAACACCATATAGTTCGACATGAAGAAAAAGAAATCTACCCTCCGGGTCCACCAGTCTGTCGGTGACCGTGAAGGGAACATCTTTCCCAAATCCTATGTCGACCCCACTCCCCCGCTTATTAGGGGACGTGCAATGAAACCAATGCGGAAAGTACCTAGAGTGCAGGCGTAGCGTGGAGTCATGGGAGATATGAATCTCCTGCAGATAGACCACGTCCGCCTGCAGTCCATGCAATTCCTTTAGGACTTGATGCCTTTTGGAGGTAGCATTAAGGCCTCTGATATTATATGTCACCAAACGTAAGAACGCCATCATAAGTGCGGAGTGGAATGCGACCACAATATCAAGTAACCCAGACCAATGGGAAACACCACAAGGGGAAGGGTGGGAGGACAGACAGGGAAGGGCATAGACATTGACAAGGACATGGGGGGACACATACATGACATAGAACAACTCGTCGGCATTAAGTCATGATAAGTGTGCCAAATATAGCACCGTGGCCTAATATAAAACATTAAAATTCAAAGTCCAAAGTACTTCATGATGGACCTTGCTGGACATGTGTCAGGCAAGGTTCATGTGTGCTTTTTTTTTCAGGAGAAGGGCAGCAGCCGGTTATCACCATTGTTACATACAATCTTTCCTAGCTGAAGATAGCATGGGGTCAGCCACAACTCGCCCTCGGCCTGGAGAGCTTCCAGCAGCTCTGGCCCAGTGTATTTGAGCTGTATTAAGCATGGAAGCATTTATCGTAGAGCTGCAATTGCTCTGTTGCTCTTGTGGAGACTGCTGGTTCGGAGGAGTCAAAGAATGAGGCCAGTGAGCAAGGGGTAAAGGTGACTGCACTGTCACCATTGGATAAATCACGTGGTGGCATGGTAGTAGTAATAGTACAAGTAGCAGGACATGTATTTGCCACTAAACAATGCAACATTACACTAAGGACCCATTACTCAGGCAGCAGTGATGTCTGAAAAAAAGAACTAGATCATACACCAGCAAATGGAGGAGCTGAATAAGGGAGCGGACCAAGACAAGTCAATGAGCCTCCACAAAACAGCTGAAAGAAAAAGCACAGTTTAAACTAAATGGTGAAACTGTATAAAGGACATGGGACCAGAAATTCTCCACTGTAATAGTAGTCTTGCTCAGTCATCCCCACAATGGGGCATTGGTGCATGTTCCATCACTGTTCCCCCTTAGTTCATGGACCGGATGTGCAGTTGTGGCAAAATGCTACTAGTTTGGTAATGTCTAACTCCTTACCCTCCCAGAGGGCTTCAATTGCTAGTTTATATCACAGCAATGTTTTTGGAACTGCAGTTTAAACATGCTGTTTTGCCAATAAACATTAGGGAGCATGTGCATTTAAGAAGACACACACAAAAGTCAGTAATTCATGTCAAATAGCTCAGAATCTATTAAGAATACCCTTTCCCTAGTAATAGTGCAATTTCAAACATTGCAATTATAGCAACGGTAACAACTCGGAATTTGTGGGCTGGCACCATCATTTCTGTATAGGATCAGCTAGCATTATGGATGGGCAAATCATTTTATTCTATTTATAAGCACATAACAACAGATTTTTACCCTTGGAAGCAAAGGTCGATCTGCCTAGAGAGCGCTTAAAGTCAATTTCCACCTTTGCAAGTGATTAGCACTTATTGTGGTAATGAAGAGGTGCAGTGATGATGGATACATGTGCACATTTTCATGACTCACATTGCATGTATTCTTAATTTTTTAATGAAGGTTTTATTAGGCTGCCCCCCTCCTGTCATTCATTGTAACACGACCATTAAACATCAGCTCTGCCTTTACACACAATACACTGTATGAGGCGGGGGATACACACATTGCTTGCACGACATTAAGGCTGCCATTTCCATGATGTTATGAAGAGAAAAGCTAACAAAAATTTAAGTTTCCTTTTTCATATGTATCAAATGCATATGTCTGCTTCATGTACACTCAATGTACATTGCTGGCATATGTTTTTTAAACATACCTCTGCAAAGGTGGAAATGGGCTTTACGTTTGGCATCATTGCCTTTCTGACATAATCACACGTCTAGTTATAGGTCTGTACATCTCAACCTTCTGTTGAGGGTTTGCCAGCCTCTCCCAAGCCCTGTCAAAACTCGCTAGAGAGGATCATCAGGATAGCCACATTGTTTAAATTTTATAAACATGTCCTTGAACTTACTTTCACAGTCTTGTTCTACAGAGCATGCCCCTTGCTAAACCTGGTAGACTAACAAACCCTTGACTAAATGTCATGGATAGGCACTTTTCAAGTGTAGCAACATATTTGGGTTAGTGGGTTAGGTGAACAAAGATGGTCTATACTTCCTATTACAGTGAGAGATGTCCACATCCAAAAATGAAATGCTCGTCCTGGAATAATTTACGTTGAAGATGATACCTAAAAACTAACTAACTAATTAAAATTAACAAGAGCATATACTGTTTATTTTGCTCACCCCCCATCCCCCCAATCATAGTGATGTAATCAATACACTAGTCATTCCTTTAGTCCTTTAGATTCCCTTATAAAGAGGTTTGCAAAACATCCCTGCTGCCTGAGAAAGGGGTCCTTAGTGGCTCTGAAGCATTGCACCTATGCAGTGTGTTGTGGAAATTTTATTAGGTTGTGTTTTTAGTTTATTGTATATGTGAATATCGTCATCATGTCTCTCAGTGTCAGGTTTGCTGGGCTATGCTCTATGGAGCATAGCCGGGATTAATCAGCACTGAGTGTAAACCATTGGAGTGGATATCTTCCTGTTGATGGGGAGAAGTGGCCGCTGTGCACAGAGATCTACGCCTGTCCATGGTCCATGTGCTATGCGCTGGGCTGTTGGCCGGGGGAGAATAATGTGCATCATGGAGCGGTGTCCTCTTAGCGAGTGTATGGACGCCAGCGAGGGCCCCTGCGTACTGCGCAGATTTATTTGTTTGGCATGGATGTATTTGCTTTAAGCACGCAGTATCATTTGGATACATATCTGCCTTAATGAAAGGAACATATGCTCGTGTCTTTTTGGTGTGTCTGATCAGCACATTGGAAACAATATGGCGTGTTCCCTGTAGATATACTCACATTCATGGGAACAGTAGTATAGTCCAATTAGGCATTGAGACTGTGCACGTTATGCCGCGCATTCACGTGCTTATACTGCCCTTTATATTGTCTATTCAAATGTATACATGTGTCTCATTGGCTGACTCTGTGTTATGTGAATGTATTGAGGAATTGATTGGCTGTTGGGGCCATCCTTTCTTTCTCTTATGCCTGTGTCCTATAAATAAAGGGAGCTCGCTGCCCTAGGCAGGATTTTTTCATGAGCATCCAACGTGAGAACAGCTCGAGTCTGCTTTACTTGGTGCTGCTGAGCGCGCTCGAACATATTATACAAAAGAGCTGAGAACTGTGCTTTTTAGCGCAAACGGGATTTATTGCGCATAGCGTATATTAACGTACACAAGTGTGCTTTTTAGTGCAGCTGATTTCTATGCACATAAGCGGCTATTAATATCCAGAACAAGTGTCACCTATGCATGCTCTACCACCTCATCATCAACCCCATGCTCAACACAAGAGTCCACTCAGCAGTAAGCTCCAGCTGCTGGAACGTTCTTGTACTTTATGAAGGTGTTTAGAAATCTGCTGGCTTTAGGATACTGAAGCTGGCAAATGGCTATTAAAATTGATAGAGTTAAAAAAAAAGAGAGAGAAGAGCCAGTCACATGACCTGTAAAGTCATGTGAACTGCTCTTTGGCAATCATGGAGTTCTCTCTCCTGCAACAAGCAGTCAGCTTTCCATAAGATCCCGCAGGCTTAACACTGCAACCTGCATTTTATCAATGAGCTAAAAATTGCAGGCCACAAAACTAATAAAGCAGAGTATAATGCAGAGTATATCTCGATATGTTATTATTTTGCCCCTGTTTTATCCTTTTAAAACTGTATGCTTACCTAACTGGTGTCTCATGACAAATCTTTTTTTTTTTTCAATCTTAAAACCTGTGGCTTGCATTAAAATAATACTGGGTGATTCTCCCAGGAAGGTCCTTATTTAGGCACTTTCTGCTAGGGGGTGACAATTATCTCCCTATTGTACCACTGTTATCCTTTCAAGTGCATCCCGGTGGAACATAAAAGGAGCTGTGCTGACAGGCACATTTCACCTTTGTTACTATCATTAAGCTAGTCCAAAGCCTGTCCTGTTTTAATATGTTCAAAATATATTTTTTTGTTGTTTCTTTTTCATCAATTAAAAATATTTTGAATTCACCATTTGCAGCAAAGTTTCATGCTCTTTAGGTTAACATGCATCAAGCTGAGTTGCAGCTATGCTATAAGACCTGAATAGCATAAAATCAAGATACTCAACTGAATGAGTCAAAAGAAGATATGGACCTGTATGGGTTTTAATTAGACAAAAACAGTCAACAAGTGAAAAGGCAATATTGGCTTTCTTGTTAGAAAATCTAGAAGTCCAATATAGTCTGCAAACAAACACGTTTCATTGATGCACTTTTAATTAAAGCTTTATTTGTAAATTAAACATTTTATACCAGTAAAGAACAAATAATAATAAAAAAAAGATTTCAAATGTAAATACTTGTAAAAAATAAATGACCAAAAACTATTACAGCATTCGTTTTCAAAAAGAGAGTAATGCGATAATTGTCTAGAAAGGGACAGTTTACACACAAGAGGAAATGTGTCTCAGTATCTACCATGGCCAGCCATGCAATGTCATAGGAACTGAAATGGCAAAACAGGATATAGAAGGCATACTCCTATTCCAATAAGCAAAATTTACAGTTACAGACTGATTAGATTTTAATTTATGGGAGAGAATTGGAATAGCTGTCATTCAGTATTGTATAGATAAAAGGTTATAGCTAGAAAAGTAAGAGTAAACAAATGTTGGCCATTTTCTATAGTTCTGATATTTCCTAATAAAGAGTGGGGTGGCCTTCTCCAAAGATTGTCATATTGTCAGTTGCAGCTGTCTGAATACAATAGCTGTCAGTGGAAATTCCTCTAACCTCGCTGTTTATCAATAATGGGGGAATCAAATGATTGCTCTACATGTGTAAGGTTAGCCTTGCTGCTCTGGGACTAGTAAGCAATCTATAAAACAGAGACTATCAGGTTTCATTTAAGGCCCCTTTCAGATAGGCAGTCTGATCCGGTCCGCCTCTCGGTTTTTCTTATTGACCCGATCAGATGTCCAATGTAAGTCTATGGGCAGCCGCATCTAAACGGATGGGTGTACATTTACATCCGGTTGCCCCCGGCTGAAGCTGGGTGCAACCAGTGTTCCATTTTTTCCGGATCTGATTGTGCCGGGACAGATCCATACTGCTCCGGTCAGGAGGGGATACGTGAACAGATCCCCTTCTGATTGGATAGTTTGAAAGGGGCCTAAAGCTTCTGAAACAGGTATTTTGCATTGTGACAGATTCCATTCATTACTTTAATTGTTTTATCAGTAGTTTATCTTAGTATACGTTTCAAATTTCCTGGCAAAATCACATTCCTTTAACAGTGCGCCTAGGCCTGATACAAAAGGCACATTCTACTGTCAAATTATTTGTTTTATTTTGGGGAAATGTATCCATTTGTTTTATATTCACTTTTGTTTTATCATCTATATATCAATTATTAGCTCAGCAATAACATAACCTAAGAGTTTTTAAATATTAATGACCCAGTGTATAAAAGTCAAAATGCATTTTGTGCATCAAAGTTATTTTTCTGTTTTTTACCTGATTACCCCAAGTTTCTGACATTCTACATGACGGTGAATTTGTCGAGAGTGTGTTTAAATTACAGAGTACATTGCACACCTAATTATTATTACCTGTCACTCACTTGTTGGGAAGTCTGATTGTTGTGAGCACAACATCTGTATTCTGCAACAGAGAATCATACCATTTAAATTATTACTTTCGTGTCTGCACTTGAGAAGGATAATTATGATACGTTTCTAGCTCTTCTGATGTGCTGTAAAGGTAATTGAGAATATGTATGACAAGAGACAGACTTAAGAAGTAGAGCTGCCTGCCAGCTTGGTAATATGCAGCGTTGAAACACATATACATCTGTTAAATATGCAGACTTCTATGAGATGATAAGCATGACTGTGTCCTACCTGATCCATTAACCTCACTACATCTTCAAGTGAAGCTACACTAGACACAATATTTAGAGACAGAATATTGTATTTGTTATGGCATTGTCTCCCAATGTTCTCAGTTTTATTATGAAATAAAGGGCAGTTTGCACTTGGATTTCAATGACATTTCTCCAAGATGGCTTTGTATGCCATATACAATCTCGGGAATGTTACTTCCTTGTAAACAGAAGAATACTTTACCTGCTGGGACTACACAAGTAACCTACACCAGTGTATATAACATTGGTAACAGCCACTGCTAGTGATACCTAAGGATCAGAGTTCAGAGGCACTGCATAAATCTTTTTAAGAAACAAGTGCAGAAAAAGACAGCCTGTGGTGTAATGAAAAACACCCAAAATATAAACAAAGATCTACATGAAGACCACCTTTTTTTTTAGATTAGAAGATTTTTAGTATACCTTCACATGCTCTTTGTCTGTGCAGACCATATGTGTTCAGTAGTTTTTCCTTACTCCATTTCCCTCTGCTATTATTCTCCCCTTGCCCCTGCTCTGCTGCCTCAGCCATTCTGCAAACACTCTAATTGATCTGTTGGGCAGGAGATCACTCAATCCTACAGAACAAACACATGTGTGACGGCCATGCTGGAAAACAAAGCATTCCAGCACAGCAGAGGAACAATTTTTATCAATTTAGCAGGGGCCCACAGGAGACTCTTCCAATCCTCCCGCAGACAAGTCCAAGGCTGGTCATCCATGCAGGCAGCCACTGCTGGGCCTAGGCCCCCCTGCTGTCCAGATGGGGTGTAGGGCCTGGTATGAACTACCTGTTTCATCCTATTGGCAGCTCTCTCTGTGTGTGTGTGTGTGTGTGTGTGTGTGTGTGTGTGTGTGTGTGTGTGTACTTGCTCAGTCATCCCCACAATGGGGCATTGGTGCATGTTCCATCACTGTTCCCCCTTAGTTCATGGACCGGATGTGCAGTTGTGGCAAAATGCTACTAGTTTGGTAATGTCTAACTCCTTACCCTCCCAGAGGGCTTCAATTGCTAGTTTATATCACAGCAATGTTTTTGGAACTGCAGTTTAAACATGCTGTTTTGCCAATAAACATTAGGGAGCATGTGCATTTAAGAAGACACACACAAAAGTCAGTAATTCATGTCAAATAGCTCAGAATCTATTAAGAATACCCTTTCCCTAGTAATAGTGCAATTTCAAACATTGCAATTATAGCAACGGTAACAACTCGGAATTTGTGGGCTGGCACCATCATTTCTGTATAGGATCAGCTAGCATTATGGATGGGCAAATCATTTTATTCTATTTATAAGCACATAACAACAGATTTTTACCCTTGGAAGCAAAGGTCGATCTGCCTAGAGAGCGCTTAAAGTCAATTTCCACCTTTGCAAGTGATTAGCACTTATTGTGGTAATGAAGAGGTGCAGTGATGATGGATACATGTGCACATTTTCATGACTCACATTGCATGTATTCTTAATTTTTTAATGAAGGTTTTATTAGGCTGCCCCCCTCCTGTCATTCATTGTAACACGACCATTAAACATCAGCTCTGCCTTTACACACAATACACTGTATGAGGCGGGGGATACACACATTGCTTGCACGACATTAAGGCTGCCATTTCCATGATGTTATGAAGAGAAAAGCTAACAAAAATTTAAGTTTCCTTTTTCATATGTATCAAATGCATATGTCTGCTTCATGTACACTCAATGTACATTGCTGGCATATGTTTTTTAAACATACCTCTGCAAAGGTGGAAATGGGCTTTACGTTTGGCATCATTGCCTTTCTGACATAATCACACGTCTAGTTATAGGTCTGTACATCTCAACCTTCTGTTGAGGGTTTGCCAGCCTCTCCCAAGCCCTGTCAAAACTCGCTAGAGAGGATCATCAGGATAGCCACATTGTTTAAATTTTATAAACATGTCCTTGAACTTACTTTCACAGTCTTGTTCTACAGAGCATGCCCCTTGCTAAACCTGGTAGACTAACAAACCCTTGACTAAATGTCATGGATAGGCACTTTTCAAGTGTAGCAACATATTTGGGTTAGTGGGTTAGGTGAACAAAGATGGTCTATACTTCCTATTACAGTGAGAGATGTCCACATCCAAAAATGAAATGCTCGTCCTGGAATAATTTACGTTGAAGATGATACCTAAAAACTAACTAACTAATTAAAATTAACAAGAGCATATACTGTTTATTTTGCTCACCCCCCATCCCCCCAATCATAGTGATGTAATCAATACACTAGTCATTCCTTTAGTCCTTTAGATTCCCTTATAAAGAGGTTTGCAAAACATCCCTGCTGCCTGAGAAAGGGGTCCTTAGTGGCTCTGAAGCATTGCACCTATGCAGTGTGTTGTGGAAATTTTATTAGGTTGTGTTTTTAGTTTATTGTATATGTGAATATCGTCATCATGTCTCTCAGTGTCAGGTTTGCTGGGCTATGCTCTATGGAGCATAGCCGGGATTAATCAGCACTGAGTGTAAACCATTGGAGTGGATATCTTCCTGTTGATGGGGAGAAGTGGCCGCTGTGCACAGAGATCTACGCCTGTCCATGGTCCATGTGCTATGCGCTGGGCTGTTGGCCGGGGGAGAATAATGTGCATCATGGAGCGGTGTCCTCTTAGCGAGTGTATGGACGCCAGCGAGGGCCCCTGCGTACTGCGCAGATTTATTTGTTTGGCATGGATGTATTTGCTTTAAGCACGCAGTATCATTTGGATACATATCTGCCTTAATGAAAGGAACATATGCTCGTGTCTTTTTGGTGTGTCTGATCAGCACATTGGAAACAATATGGCGTGTTCCCTGTAGATATACTCACATTCATGGGAACAGTAGTATAGTCCAATTAGGCATTGAGACTGTGCACGTTATGCCGCGCATTCACGTGCTTATACTGCCCTTTATATTGTCTATTCAAATGTATACATGTGTCTCATTGGCTGACTCTGTGTTATGTGAATGTATTGAGGAATTGATTGGCTGTTGGGGCCATCCTTTCTTTCTCTTATGCCTGTGTCCTATAAATAAAGGGAGCTCGCTGCCCTAGGCAGGATTTTTTCATGAGCATCCAACGTGAGAACAGCTCGAGTCTGCTTTACTTGGTGCTGCTGAGCGCGCTCGAACATATTATACAAAAGAGCTGAGAACTGTGCTTTTTAGCGCAAACGGGATTTATTGCGCATAGCGTATATTAACGTACACAAGTGTGCTTTTTAGTGCAGCTGATTTCTATGCACATAAGCGGCTATTAATATCCAGAACAAGTGTCACCTATGCATGCTCTACCACCTCATCATCAACCCCATGCTCAACACAAGAGTCCACTCAGCAGTAAGCTCCAGCTGCTGGAACGTTCTTGTACTTTATGAAGGTGTTTAGAAATCTGCTGGCTTTAGGATACTGAAGCTGGCAAATGGCTATTAAAATTGATAGAGTTAAAAAAAAAGAGAGAGAAGAGCCAGTCACATGACCTGTAAAGTCATGTGAACTGCTCTTTGGCAATCATGGAGTTCTCTCTCCTGCAACAAGCAGTCAGCTTTCCATAAGATCCCGCAGGCTTAACACTGCAACCTGCATTTTATCAATGAGCTAAAAATTGCAGGCCACAAAACTAATAAAGCAGAGTATAATGCAGAGTATATCTCGATATGTTATTATTTTGCCCCTGTTTTATCCTTTTAAAACTGTATGCTTACCTAACTGGTGTCTCATGACAAATCTTTTTTTTTTTTCAATCTTAAAACCTGTGGCTTGCATTAAAATAATACTGGGTGATTCTCCCAGGAAGGTCCTTATTTAGGCACTTTCTGCTAGGGGGTGACAATTATCTCCCTATTGTACCACTGTTATCCTTTCAAGTGCATCCCGGTGGAACATAAAAGGAGCTGTGCTGACAGGCACATTTCACCTTTGTTACTATCATTAAGCTAGTCCAAAGCCTGTCCTGTTTTAATATGTTCAAAATATATTTTTTTGTTGTTTCTTTTTCATCAATTAAAAATATTTTGAATTCACCATTTGCAGCAAAGTTTCATGCTCTTTAGGTTAACATGCATCAAGCTGAGTTGCAGCTATGCTATAAGACCTGAATAGCATAAAATCAAGATACTCAACTGAATGAGTCAAAAGAAGATATGGACCTGTATGGGTTTTAATTAGACAAAAACAGTCAACAAGTGAAAAGGCAATATTGGCTTTCTTGTTAGAAAATCTAGAAGTCCAATATAGTCTGCAAACAAACACGTTTCATTGATGCACTTTTAATTAAAGCTTTATTTGTAAATTAAACATTTTATACCAGTAAAGAACAAATAATAATAAAAAAAAGATTTCAAATGTAAATACTTGTAAAAAATAAATGACCAAAAACTATTACAGCATTCGTTTTCAAAAAGAGAGTAATGCGATAATTGTCTAGAAAGGGACAGTTTACACACAAGAGGAAATGTGTCTCAGTATCTACCATGGCCAGCCATGCAATGTCATAGGAACTGAAATGGCAAAACAGGATATAGAAGGCATACTCCTATTCCAATAAGCAAAATTTACAGTTACAGACTGATTAGATTTTAATTTATGGGAGAGAATTGGAATAGCTGTCATTCAGTATTGTATAGATAAAAGGTTATAGCTAGAAAAGTAAGAGTAAACAAATGTTGGCCATTTTCTATAGTTCTGATATTTCCTAATAAAGAGTGGGGTGGCCTTCTCCAAAGATTGTCATATTGTCAGTTGCAGCTGTCTGAATACAATAGCTGTCAGTGGAAATTCCTCTAACCTCGCTGTTTATCAATAATGGGGGAATCAAATGATTGCTCTACATGTGTAAGGTTAGCCTTGCTGCTCTGGGACTAGTAAGCAATCTATAAAACAGAGACTATCAGGTTTCATTTAAGGCCCCTTTCAGATAGGCAGTCTGATCCGGTCCGCCTCTCGGTTTTTCTTATTGACCCGATCAGATGTCCAATGTAAGTCTATGGGCAGCCGCATCTAAACGGATGGGTGTACATTTACATCCGGTTGCCCCCGGCTGAAGCTGGGTGCAACCAGTGTTCCATTTTTTCCGGATCTGATTGTGCCGGGACAGATCCATACTGCTCCGGTCAGGAGGGGATACGTGAACAGATCCCCTTCTGATTGGATAGTTTGAAAGGGGCCTAAAGCTTCTGAAACAGGTATTTTGCATTGTGACAGATTCCATTCATTACTTTAATTGTTTTATCAGTAGTTTATCTTAGTATACGTTTCAAATTTCCTGGCAAAATCACATTCCTTTAACAGTGCGCCTAGGCCTGATACAAAAGGCACATTCTACTGTCAAATTATTTGTTTTATTTTGGGGAAATGTATCCATTTGTTTTATATTCACTTTTGTTTTATCATCTATATATCAATTATTAGCTCAGCAATAACATAACCTAAGAGTTTTTAAATATTAATGACCCAGTGTATAAAAGTCAAAATGCATTTTGTGCATCAAAGTTATTTTTCTGTTTTTTACCTGATTACCCCAAGTTTCTGACATTCTACATGACGGTGAATTTGTCGAGAGTGTGTTTAAATTACAGAGTACATTGCACACCTAATTATTATTACCTGTCACTCACTTGTTGGGAAGTCTGATTGTTGTGAGCACAACATCTGTATTCTGCAACAGAGAATCATACCATTTAAATTATTACTTTCGTGTCTGCACTTGAGAAGGATAATTATGATACGTTTCTAGCTCTTCTGATGTGCTGTAAAGGTAATTGAGAATATGTATGACAAGAGACAGACTTAAGAAGTAGAGCTGCCTGCCAGCTTGGTAATATGCAGCGTTGAAACACATATACATCTGTTAAATATGCAGACTTCTATGAGATGATAAGCATGACTGTGTCCTACCTGATCCATTAACCTCACTACATCTTCAAGTGAAGCTACACTAGACACAATATTTAGAGACAGAATATTGTATTTGTTATGGCATTGTCTCCCAATGTTCTCAGTTTTATTATGAAATAAAGGGCAGTTTGCACTTGGATTTCAATGACATTTCTCCAAGATGGCTTTGTATGCCATATACAATCTCGGGAATGTTACTTCCTTGTAAACAGAAGAATACTTTACCTGCTGGGACTACACAAGTAACCTACACCAGTGTATATAACATTGGTAACAGCCACTGCTAGTGATACCTAAGGATCAGAGTTCAGAGGCACTGCATAAATCTTTTTAAGAAACAAGTGCAGAAAAAGACAGCCTGTGGTGTAATGAAAAACACCCAAAATATAAACAAAGATCTACATGAAGACCACCTTTTTTTTTAGATTAGAAGATTTTTAGTATACCTTCACATGCTCTTTGTCTGTGCAGACCATATGTGTTCAGTAGTTTTTCCTTACTCCATTTCCCTCTGCTATTATTCTCCCCTTGCCCCTGCTCTGCTGCCTCAGCCATTCTGCAAACACTCTAATTGATCTGTTGGGCAGGAGATCACTCAATCCTACAGAACAAACACATGTGTGACGGCCATGCTGGAAAACAAAGCATTCCAGCACAGCAGAGGAACAATTTTTATCAATTTAGCAGGGGCCCACAGGAGACTCTTCCAATCCTCCCGCAGACAAGTCCAAGGCTGGTCATCCATGCAGGCAGCCACTGCTGGGCCTAGGCCCCCCTGCTGTCCAGATGGGGTGTAGGGCCTGGTATGAACTACCTGTTTCATCCTATTGGCAGCTCTCTCTGTGTGTGTGTGTGTGTGTGTGTGTGTGTGTGTGTGTGTGTGTGTGTGTGTGTCTTGC
>NW_017307847.1:242195-250903 GCF_000935625.1 Nanorana parkeri
GGTGTCATCCTATTGGCGCCTCTCTCTGTGTGTGTGTGTGTGTGTGTGTGTGTGTGTGTGTGTGTGTGTGTGTGTGTGTCTTGCATGCCTTCTGGTTCAGTTGTACTACTTCTTGGCTTACCTTCCTGCTCATTGGTCACAGGTAATGATGTTGATTTACTTTCCAGTGAGCAGGCTGGAAGTAGAGAAATAATAAATGAAGCAGGAAATAATTGTGTCACCTGCCAAGCTGTTCATTCTGGTAGGAGTCCGTAAATCACTAAACTGGTTGAACATGATTACAGATCCTTTTGAGAGGTAAATCAATATATGATCTCAGTACATATAGGGTCTTAGTACAAGCATATTAGGGCATGATAAAATATATATTCACAAGATTTGGAAGTTTTGTGACCATTTATGGAAGTGTCAGTACAAAACTTATACATTTTTCATTAACTATTTTATTCTCAGATAACATCCATTCAACCATTGCATCTTTTGGCTGCAGTTTAAAAATAATTTGTATGAAATCTGTTTTTGCAATATGGTGGAGCTAAATGTAGATATACCTTATGATAAAAAAAATGTCCATCACAAAGTTGGATGAACATTTAAGCACTGTGGTAGAGACCAGTGGCCTCAGTATTGCATCTACATTTAAAATATGTAATCTCTAACAATGAAGGTCTCTCATTTGCTAATTTTTGGTCTTTTAAATATTCTATGAAAAGTGTTTTGTTATATCGGCTTGACCTATATCCTGTGCACTGCATCGTCTTATTTTTAAAAATGCTTAAAGCATATTAAAACACCTCCCCCTTTTGTTTTCACCTTACTTATGGCACTTTATTCACATTGTCATGAATGTCTACATCTACTTTGGCTGTAGAATTGACAAAAGTTGGAAAACTTTGGCTACAAATAAATCCTCTCCTCTCCATAAATCACACTCCTACAGATTCTCCTTTTTTCTTTCCTGCACCTGGATTTGCCTATAGACATTCAATATTGGTTCAAGATGCCCTTTACAATTTAAGCTTAGACTGAATTTTAAGAGGTCAGAAGAATACTCTCAGCTTGCTTTGCTGGAATCTGACCTTTCTTGTGTGCTTGCCCCAACTTCTTTAGACATAAAAAAAAAAGCCTTTTCCCCATGGAGAGTTCCCACACTAGTGAACAGAGCGTTCTCCAGCAGAATGCCTGGGATACTTAAACATAAATTTACTAAGCTGCAATGGAAGAACAAAATGAAAACCTGGCAGGGAAGCAGTTTATAGCTTTGTCTTTTCTTGTTTTTAATTTATTGTCACAACAGATAAGGGACATCTATATGTAAATTTTAAGGGTAATGAAAATTGGGAGCATCATAAATTCTGCTTCTTTGGAAACTTGTACAGGTTACAGCAAAGGAGAATGATTAATGATGTTTGAGCCACACTGAATAGACTTACAGCATTAACATACTTAAAATATTAAAATAGGTCTGCGGACTCACTTCCCTTATATTCAAATGTAGGAACAAATATATTGATTTTGCCGACTAGTTCTGCCATCCTTTTATTAGCTTACAGCGTATCCTTAGGCCAGTAGCATTCAAGCAGTTGAAAAGTTTCATAAATAAAATACAATAATACCTTTGAGAAGGTGAATCAGCTGTACTAACATCAAATGGTAAAGTGATTGATGTTGCTGGAGTTTCTCAACGAGTGGTATGTAAACCACAGGTTTACAACAATACAAAATACTTCTGCCTGTTAAAGGTATCTTGCAATGAGAGAAATATGAAGGCATCATTGCTAAGCTCTCCTTCTGAAAATGCCAGCTGGCTGGATGTCTTACTTGTTGTTTGTGTGTTTAGACAAAGCACTGAGATCTTGAGGAATGCTGAATTAACTGTTACTTGCTTATAAGGACAATACATCAGAATATAGTAGTATACAGCAGAGATAACTTCCTGTATATCACAGATAAATATGCATATAGAATACTAACATAGACTAACATTGTACTACAGCGCCATCTACTGCTCATAAAACAAATTTACAGTCAGTAATACAATCAGTATGCCGTTGCATTTCCAACGTCCCTTCTTAACAGCCTATGCATTGCTACTTGACATTTAACTTCTCTCAATGGAAACTGTGACGATCCTCTGGCAATGGCTTGGTGAGTGCATCCACAGTCATTTCTTCTGATGAGCAAAATTGCATGTTGATACTAGCTTGCTCTTGAGTGTCCATAAGCAGATGATACTTCACGTCAATATGCTTGGTCTAGGGTTGACCCTTTCTGATTGTGTCAGCTTTATACATCCCTGGTTGTCTTCAAAGATCGGGATGGGGTTTGACATGTTACGCCCATGTCCATTAAAAACCTGGTCGAATCCATAATGCTTCTTGACAAGCATGTGCTGCTCCTATGTATTCAGCTTCAGTTGAGGAAAGGGCAGCAGTCGTTTGCTTTCGGCTAGACCAACTTATGGTTCCATCCCCGTATTGGAAGATGTAACCAATTGTCGATTTGTGGTCTGTGCAGTCTCCTGCCCAATTGGCATCCGCATATCCAACTAGTTTGGGATTTGACGCTGCTGGCAGTGGTAGCTTCATCTGTTCCTCTTAAATATTTTATTACCCTCTTTACTGTGTTCCAGTCATGCTGACAGGATGCTGTGATTTGTCTAGTGAGTATGCCCACTGCTGCTGCTATGTCTGGTCTTGTCAATGTATAGTAGCTTTCATATTGCTCTGCGGTACATGTAATTGTTGGGTTGCAAGTTTTCAGAATGGTTCCAAAATCTTTGCAATTTTCTTACTTTGGTTGAGAAAATAGCTTCCATCTTCTTCCCATCTCTATTTGAATACCCAGATAGTGACTGATGTTTCCTAGCTCTTTGATTTCAAAGTTTTGTGTTAGTTTGTGAGCTATTTGACTGATGTCACCTTCTTGTTCAAAGCAGTTTATAATGTCATCAACATAAATTACAATGTATGTCCATTAGTCTTCTTGATTCCTGGTATAAAGACAGGAATCTGCTTTGCTTCTTGTGAATCCCTCTTTTGTGAGTATTTAATTTACTTTCTAATTCTAGATTCTTTCAGATTGCTTGAGTCCATAGATGCTCTTTTGAAATTTACACACAAGGTATTATCCTTGCTCAAACCCTGGTAGTTGCTCTATGTAGCGCTCTTCCTTAATGCCTCCATATAGGAAAGTGGTTTTAACATCTAGGTGTTTCATTTTCATGCCCTTCCCGTCTGCGATGCTAAGGAGTGTCCTGATGGTAGAGTTTTTTAAGTCAGGAGTGAATGTTTAATCTTAGCCTTCTCCACATTTCTTCGCTTCGCGTTTTGGTAATTTTTCTATGTCATCCCACGATGTTGGTTCAAGTATGCTTTTTGTCTTAGCTGTATATGACAGCTTGCAGGGTGATATTCCCTTTGTTGCTCGAATGGATCTTCTAATTTCATGGCTGCAAACTTGAAGTTTTTCTGATGTTTCATTCTTGTGCTTCATCAGATAAGTTGTTATGTACCTGGAATAATCATCAATGAAAGTCAACAGATATCTGTTCCTGCCTGATGGAGTTTTCATTGGTCCGCACACGTTGCTGTGTATGAGCTCCATGGGGTGGGTGGTCTTTCTTTCAGTTGCCTCTGGAAGTGGGGTACGTATGGCCTTTGCTTTCATACAGCATTTGCATGTCATGAGCATTTGGCGGGGCAGTACGGTTATATCTTCTGATAAGCCTCTCTTTAGAATATTTTTTATGGCTTCTGGGTTTTTCGGTGCCCTAGTCGCCTGTGCCATAGGTGGATACATTTGTTGTGTGGATTATTAGGGGCTGTTTTGACTTGTTTGTCTGCAGTGATGAGTCTGTGTAGACTCATCATAAAAGGCTTCCTTCTACGTCTGGGACATACAGTACATTTTTCACAAAGATACTATGCTTGTCCCCTGACGGTTTGATACAGTTCAATAATCCTTGACCTTTACCTTCCAGATTAATACTTTTCCTTTGCTAGGAAAACTTTGTCCTTTGTAGTGAAATCAAGTTCTCTGAAGAAGGTCTCATCACTAGTCATGTGACTTGTAGTGCCTGTGTTAATTCACATCCACGTGGTATACTCTTCGGAGTCACTTTAAAGGTAGCACTCCATGATATGCCTGCAGTTTACTTTGTAGCTGCCTTAGCTCTTTCTCTTGTGGGTGCCTCTCTCTTTTGCTGCTCAGCTTTCCAGATTGAACAGTCCTTTTTCAGGTGACAAGTCTTTGTACAGCAAAAACACGCTCTGCCTTCTGTTGTGCTTTGTGCTCTCATGCACCTTAAGGGCTCACTCGTTTTCTTCATTGTGCATATTTTCTTTCCTTCTGTCATATTCATCGATTAACTTTCCTTTGGCACGTTAGTTTTCTGCTGAGGTCTGGTTTCCAGAGCGTTATATGTTAATAAAAGCACTGTATGACTCTGGAAGGCTGCATAGCAGTAAAGCCACCACGTGCTTATCTCCTCTCCAATTGCACGTAGTTGTTCTATGATTTCCAGTATGGCATTCACATGTTCACGCATTTCCTGGCCTTTTTCTAGCCTCATCTTATATAGCTTGTGTAGTAGATATAATTTACTGTTTAGGTTTGAACGCTCATGAAATTTTTGTAATGCAGCCCATATACCTTTAGCTGTATTTTCTTTTCTAATGTGGATGAGCTGTTCATCTTCCACTAGCAGTCTTATAATTGCAATTGCTTGCCTGTTCTTCTTATCTCATTCCTCTGTGGGTCCATTATTGGGGCTGTCTGTACTCAGTATTTGCCACAAGTCATCTTTGCTTAGCAGCATTTCAAGCTTCAATGCCCATAGCTGGTAGTCGCTATGGTTGAGCTTGATTTCCCGGCTGGCTCTGACCAGTTGTAATGACAGATCAGCATCCCCAAATGACCTGGGGATGCTGAACTGTCATTAAACAATTACAACTGGGCGGAGCCGGCTGTGACGTCACGGCCGTCTCCGCCCAGTTGTTAATCATTGGCCGAGACCTGCTAGAAGACTCTAGCAGGTCCCGGCCAATAGTAAACAGTTGGGCTGAGCTAGCTATCACTGCTAGCTCCCCCCAATAGTTTTTTTTTCTTTTGAAAAAAATCTTTATTTATTTTTTAATTATTTCTTTATTTACAATTTAAACTTCTTTTTCTACTTTTTAAAAATGTTTTCCCTATTTACTATTCTGCTACCACAGACGTACCGAGCAGAATAGCCATGCCGAATGTCGAATAGGAGCGAACAGCAACTGGTGAGTTGCCGGAGCTTCGGCTCAGCTAATTCAGATGTTGGATTGGCTGAGTCGAAGTCCTTCTGCACATGGAGAGCCGAACTTCGGTCAGCCAAAGCCAGCCGATGTATGGCTGATTTCAGACGATGTATGGCTGAAATCAGCCGCACTGAGCTGTAGTGAATAGCCGAACTTTGTTCGGCTCACTTCACTATGGCTTGGATGCTTTCGGCAGCTTGTTGAATAACCCTGTTAGTGACACTGATCCTGCAGCATTTCAGGATCAGATGTCACTAAAGGTTTTCTGATCGTTCCCACAACAATCAGAAAACCGGCAACATTGTATCAGCAATAAAAACATGTACTAAAATGTTTCCATTGCTGAAAGTTTAGGAAAAAAAAGCCGGTACACATCGGGATTTCCCGATCTATATCAGCTGCCAGTGAGAGCAGTAAATGCAGCTCTGCACTCACCGTCAGACCCCCAATTCCTGAAAGGGATCGGGTGTCTGAAAATGCTTAACTCTTTCATTAATGGATGCCTCAATACTGAGGCATCCATTAATGAACGGTAACTGTGGATTCTCAGTGGTTACCAGCCTTACAGAACCCCAAATAGCTAATCACATACAGTGTACGTGAGCAGTCATTTGGGCACTTGTACGTCTCCCGTCACAAAGGGGTTAAGCAATACTCAATACTCAAGCAATACTCAAAAACAGAAGGATTGCTTACCCCACACTTTCAAGCCTGTTTGCATTTTTTCTATTACATTCCAAACCAAGAGGGTAATCTATACCCTCATCCCTATGTAGCAGACTGATCCACCATGTTGTTCAAGATACAGTATTGTGATGCATTGGCATGCACAAATTTGTGTTCCATTAAATATAATTAACAAATAACTCAGACAATCAGTCTATGCTTCACATATAAGAGAGGTTGCTGCTGAGGATAGTGTGAACAAAGTCTGAACTTTTTCTCTTAAGTTATATCCAAAATATTGCATTGCAACCATATATGAGGAAATGCAGGGTCCCATTTAATACAGTTAGACTTCCTTATGTGCATGGGTTTAGTGATGCGTATGGAGTAATACAAATCATCCATAGCAAGTAGAGCAGAATCTGCTCCGCAGCTGAGACCCACGGCAGGTAAATCCCAGACAAATATAAGGAGCATTACACGAGGTCACACATACTCACCTACACTTGTAGTCTTATTCCTGTGATGTGCCCCCTCTCACAGCCCACTCTATTAGCTTCAATAATCTATGACCCTGCAGCCACACACTTTAGCACACAGCCATTTTTGCACTCTTAGTTGTATTCTCAGTCACAGTCCTGCAGGGCATAATTCTCAGTATCTGTTCTTATTCTGTATGTATGGACACTGCACAATAAGACTTCTATTGCTCTGCATGTTGAATTCTCAGTATTGTATCTTATTCTGTATGTATGGATATTGCACCGTACCACTTCTCTTGTTCTCTATGCTGGGCGTAATTCTCAGTATCTTCTTTTATTTTATATCTATGGACGCTGCATAGTACCACTTCTCTTGTTCTGTATGCTAAATGTAATTCTCATTATATGTTATTATCTGTAATGGATACTACATAGTACTACATACCCACCACTTCTCTTGCATCCTGGAAGTTGTACTATAGCATTGCTCCTCTTAGGGTGGTGCAGACTGACCCTGACTCCTCTTAGTGTGGCAAACTTATTTCAGGGTAGGATCCGTGGTGTATTGTGGAGAGAAAAATAGGTTTGGCACCAGTCTTTTTCATTTGTTGCTGAACTCAATTCTAGGAGAGATAGTTTAGGGATGCAGGATACCCAAAAAGAGTAGAATATTTGAACAGGTATTCTGGAAGTAGCAGGCACCTTGAATAACATAGTATTGGTGATTGCTGGCTCTGTTAGAGCAGTTAGATAGATCCATGGCTCTGTAGGAGCAATTACAGTCTTTCCTGAGTAGCAGTGAAACTGTCGCTAATGAATCTGGCCCTTGACCCTCTGAAAGAAGTTAAATATACCTTATATTATGGGAAATGAAACCTTCTTTTAATGTCCACCTGTATTTTTCTACCCAGCTCCTCTCACACTCTTCAGCGAGAATATTCCTTAGAGATTCTCCTTCCAAGTAACCATTCTTTAGCCCACTCTGAAAGGCTGCTTGAATTATTTATCATCCCTGCAAATCACACCTCTAAACAAAGACTTCAGGGATTGGTTGGGTCAGGAAAATATGTATAACTCAGTGATTGTCCTTCTCACATTTATTCCTGGAACCTTCTCAAGAGTAACTGGCAAAAGCAATCAACTGACTGAGCTTAGGAGGACCAGCAGAAAACACTACATTTAATTAGTGACAATCCAGCCTAAGCCACAGGATCCCTACAGTACATTTGCAATTCCATGTTTTAAGCCGTGCCCTATTTTTGTGCAGCATGTGCCACTTCCTTATCACCCTATACATTGTTCTCTCAGGTTAACATCCCTGCTAATACTGAGGCGCTGATCCCTAAAAAACAGACTAGAAGTGAAATGTTTGCTGCTAAGAATTAATATGAATCAATTCTTCTCATGGATGCTGGACCTGACTGGTTGCTGTATGCTAAACATTCATTTTGCTTCAGTTTTCTTTGTGCCAGAAATCTGCTCTCCAAATGGCTATCATTGGCAAACACATGTTCCCTTCATTTTCAAATCTACATTGGAAATAGCACAGTTGGTTGCAACAGACAGGCAACTCAATTTTTTCCACAAACATTTTCATACTCTAGTCTGTGCATGTCAAAGCTGAAAAACAGAGCTATAGATAAGGGGTCACCATAGTTTTTTCATTTAAATATGAATCTGCCCAGTAAGGGTCAGTATAGATTAGGATGTTGGGATCCTATTTACATAATGTATCGCGGCCTGCCACTTGATGTATTTCATCATTAGTGATAATGCTGCCACTGTTACAAATATGTGTCAGCCCCACAGACTTTAGTGGTGAATTCTCTGGCATGTTGATAAGCAGCAGCGGCAGCGCACACCATGAAGGGAGGAGGGTTGCTGAGGGTCCATGGTGGTGCTGACTGTTCATAGTAGGTAAGTATTACAATATACAGGTAGTCCATTTCTTTACACTAAGGGTACATATGCAAGATTTAGAAAGAGTGTTTCTTTAAAGTAGTATTAAGTTATTAAACTATTTCTATAATGAATTCAGATTATACAAATATACATTGTCCAGAAAAAGTAACCCTTTACATTTTTGCCCAAACACTTACTTAGTCATCATGTTTCCGAACAGCTGGCTCCAAGCTCTCTCAGCTCAGCTTCCCTGAACTTCCTGCTCAGTACAAGGTCACAAGGCAGAGTACAGTCTCCAGCAGCTGACCATCTACTAGCTTGGAGTAGGAAGGAAGGAGAGGGGAGCGGGAGGGGGAGAGGGGAGTGGGAG
>NW_017307847.1:251026-289732 GCF_000935625.1 Nanorana parkeri
GGGGGAGGGGGATAACTTGCCTTGCCCTGTGCCTGTGTGTTTGTGGAGACACACACAGCTTACTAGCACACACAGCGGTGGCTCCATAGGACCCTTTAAGAGAAAGGAGCCACCCTAATACAGGATATCAGGGCCAGTGCTCAGGGGGCCAGATGATTTTGCAGGAAATTACTACTTTTGAACATTAGGAAGCAGCATCCATTGTAAATGATTTAATCAACATCTGAAATAGCAAAAAACATTTTGAATTTAAATATTATATTTACTATATTGTATTGCATTGCATACTATAAATATTCTTTGTATACTAGTTTGTTCTTACATCCTACAAGTTCTCAGCAAGCTTAAGTTGCATACAGAAACTAATAGAAATAATTACTCATAGGGATAAACATTTTGTTCATGTTTAAAACTTGAAAAAAAATCCTTCTACCCTTCACAGCTAATGCAATATGAGCCATCTACTGCAACTAAATTTAAACTGATTCTAAGAGGAAATATATAGAAACATAAGTCTTTCCTGTTAATTAGGAGTGAACTGGCAACCAATTTGCAATGTCTGTCATTTTATTCTCTTGCTTGAGGCGATCTGTCGCATTAGAAGCTCATTCTAATTGTTGCTCCAAACTCTAATAGGAAAAAATGTTTTTCTATTTCTCAGCCTGTGTGTCACTGTGCACAGCTTCTTAATTGCCATGCACGCTCTGTAACCTCTTTTGTCTGTCACTACCTTTAAAATTTTAGCATATTTTGTGACACTTCAGCATTTGATTCTGATAGGTGGAAAACGAGAAAAGGAAAAAAAATAAAACCATCCCATCACAGTTACTACGGGTTCCTAGCAACAGGTCTAGTGTGCTGACAAAAATACTTCATATAAATATGGTTAGATTAAATGACCCCTTTTAATCTGCAAATTATGACTGCTTATATTGGGTTATTTCTTTTTTAAAATGTCATTTTAAAAATACTTTACAGACTCCCCATGTAGAAATCATTTGAAATCTGTGCAATAAAGTGCATGCCCACATGTCACTTTTCCTCAAGGACCATGGGGAAATGATTAATAAGAATAAAACGAAGAGTGAGAAAATTAGCAATTTTCTTATGACAAATTTCTGTTATTTTTTTCAAGTTGCAGCTTTTAAAGTTGACATTGTCATAAAACTGCAGCATAATTCTTTATCTTAACAAGTCTACCATATAAATAGTATGCTACAGTTTTAGCTTCTGTATTCATCTTTTTACATGTGTGTACAAAGATGTCATAATCTAAGGAAACAAATTCATGGGTATTCATGAAAGTATGAACAACTCACTTACTGGCACAGAGCATGCTCACTGCTCCTGTATGTGTATAGAAGAGACACTAAAAACATTCCCACAATGCAGCATACACACAAGTAAAAACACAACAAAAAAACAACAGAGTAAGCAATAGCAGCACCACATATTACATTTTATATATTTTATATTTACTTTTTTGCGGTTATAGTTATCCAAGAAAGACTGAACATTGGTGAATATATTTATTTTATTTATTACAGGTATTTTTAAAGCACTGACAACTTATGCAGCACTTTACATACAGAGCATTGACATCAGTCCCTGCCCTCAAAGATCTTACAATCCAAGGTCCCTATTACACACATACACAGGGATAATTTAGACAGGAGCCAATTAACCTTCCAGCATGTCTTTGGAGTTTGGGAAGAAATTGTAGTACCAAGAGGAAACCCATGCAAGCACAAGGAGAACATGCAAACTCCATCCAGATAGTGTCCCAACTGGAATTCAAACCAGTGACCTCTAGAGCTGCAAGGCAGAAGTGCTAACCACTAAGCAACTGTGCAGCCCAATCATTTAGCAACAGAACTTAAAGGTGGGTGATAAAAGTCACCAGACTCTCTGCAGTTTACATAAGTCGTATTTAATTGGCCTTCTATGAAAGCTATGTAATGTAAAACATAAATCCAAATTGAAGCTCAAGAAGGAAGCAGCAAGATACATTCTAGTCTGTAAACAAGCATAAGTGTAAGGCTCTTACTATGATTAGTAGTAAAATTGTAGTCCAAAATCCAAGGCACAGGCAGCAGGCTGCATAGAAGGATCACTGCTGTCTATGTGAGAGTAGCAGGCTCTCTGCAGAAGTCTGACACAACCCCTGCTGAATCATAGCCAGTGCTCTGCAATCAGCAAAGTTGCTAATTGGAGAGCTTTAGCAGCAGGGGCTGTATGTGCCCTGGATTTTTGGGCTACTGTAGGCAAGCTATTTTACTACTAACCTTAGTTTTTACAAACTCAAGAATGTATCTTGCTGCTTACTTTTTAAAGTTTCTTGTTTGCTCCCTTTTGCCCTGTTAAATATACCATCAGCATTTTTTTACATGTCTTTGATTAAAACCTATGTAATAGCAAATAGGATGTGTCATGTCCTCTTTATGGAGACATCAGGAGTCTGTCAGACCCCTAATGTCTCCTGGGGACCCCAAAGAAGCTGATAAAGCAGTTTCGCCAGCTTCTTCTCCTGGTTACAGGAGCCAGAGAATGTAAATAGTGACACTGCAAGTGATGTACTACACATCACTTCCGAGTCCAGTGATTGGAGGAGAGATCAGCGGCTAGAAACTTGCTGACAGGGGACAGCGGAGCCCAGGGTAGCCAGCGACGGAGGGGGGCACACATTCCATTGCATGGTACAAGCAATCAGATGGCTGTATAGGAGCCGGATTGCTTGTATTTGAACAGCCATCACTGGCTGTTTACAAACATACCAAGAACACTGTTGCAGTTTATAAACGGCCACACACCTGAAGTAGTTAATCCACACATGGTGATCTCATGGGGGAGGACCATATGGGAAAAAGAAGGATGGAAAAGAGGGAAGTAAGAGACCAAAAGGAGAGGAGGTTGAATTAAAACATTTTTTATTAAACAAAATCATTACAAATGTAAAAGCATAGATTAGATTAATGACTATAAATTAAACCATATATAATAATCTCTAAAAATGACAACAGGTAAAATTGTAGATTTTGCTTACTAATAAACAGACTCTCCAAAGATCAAGAACTAAACCGGATGGGTAATAAAAATTCATACTAGTCATACAAATATGTAACATCACATTCATAGTCCATACCATCAGGTATACGTGTCTTCAATTTAAAAATCCAAAACACTTCACCTTTAGACAATTGGGAAAACCTCCCTCTGGAAGGTGTATGTCTGGTTTCAATAATCTGAATCCTCATAGAATCGGTGTTACTATTATGTGTCTCACAAAAGTGCTTTGCAACATTAGTATTTTTCTTAAACATTAGGACTAAGAAAAATACTAATGTTGCGAAGCACTTTTGTGAGACACAGATTAGTAACATTGATTCTATAAAGTGTTCAGATTATTGAAACAGTACAAACACCACCAAGGGTTTCCCCTATTGTCTAAACATGAAGTGTTTATTAGTCTGTTTATTAGTAAGCATTTGTACTCATCTAAAATGTTACCTGTTGTAAATTTTAGAGTTTATTAAATCTGGTTTACTTAATAATTATGGATCTAACCTATGCTTTTACATTTTTTTTTTTACAAAATTCATTTTTTCATTTGTCCTCCTCTCCTTTTGGTCTCTCCCCCCCCCCTTTTTTTTCCATCTGTCCTTCCCTTTCCCATATCGTCCTCCCCCCATGGGATCACCATGTGTAAATTTCGGAAGGATGGATGGAGGGTGATTGCTCAGTTACATGCATTTGCGTGTATTGGCAGAGAAGGGGTTAACAAGAGACAGGGAGAGGAGGCTATTCATTAGTAACATATTTGACTAGGGGAAATGGAGCTATTTAAATGTTTTCTTTGTAATCTCTCTTCATCTCTATGAATAAGCCACTTGGCAAAAGATGTTAGAGTTGGAGGAGCCTGTGTTTGTTTACAGCATGTTTTGACTTTGGGAATAAACATTGTCCAGGTTGTGATACCAGTTGTTTGTACAGCTTTACCTTAGTACTATATGAGTATGCCAGCTCATTTAAAACAATGCATTTTTTTGTAACTGAGACTTGGAGGCTTATTTATTAAGAAGTTCAGAATCTTTACACAGTAACTTGTGTGAATCTTCACTTCAATTATACAATTATGTGAAAGGCAATTTCGAAAATGAAAAAAAAAAAATATCCTACAGCATTTAAAAATGAGGAATTCAGCTTATACATTACCTTATGATACAACCTGGAATTAAAACTTAAAATATGCACATATTTTATATAATAGAAATACACAATTTTTCCTCTTAGCCAGCTCAGTAAGAGGATCATCTTGAGTGGAGCAAGCTAGTGCTTCCTACTACATATCTTATGTTCATTAGACCTTCTAAGAATTGTTAATTATCTTTACAAATAAATATTTAATGCTAGCTTCCTGTCTTCCTACTTTTCTTTGAAAACGAGATGAGATCAGTCATTCTGCCTAAAGTTAAAGTCAGGGTTGAAGAAAGTCATTCTTGTAGCGGGCCCCATTCCACACTTCAAAGGTTAAATGCTCTTTTTGTCTAAGTGGATTAAATACTTACCTTATTCCTCCCTCCCACAAGCTTGCTCCTCTCTCTAAGACCAATTCACCAAGACTTTTCCTCTTCCCTTCTGAACCATTGCAAGACTAGTATTGTACATGAGGATGTCAAGCCCAGTCACAGCCCAAGAGCATCAGCCAGTTGTGCAGAGAGCCAGATGCTGGAGGGGGGCAAGGAATAAGGTAAGCAATCCACCATATATATCATCCACTATACAATATGAGATTTTACCCCTTGTAGTGCAGAGGGAGACTGACTGCAAGTGTAACCTTTTCTCCAGCCTAGATTTTAACTTTATAGTACGCAAGAACAAATGTAATTTTTACCTTAGTATAGATTTTATGTATTTGTAAACATATCAACATTGTTAAATTTTGCTACTGTCATTACCCCCCAAAAAATAATGATGAGGATAAAATATCTAATTTATGGAACAAGCAGAGTTTTATTTAAAGTGCCCCAGAGCATATGGCTTCATCAAGATATGTTGTACACTTCTTTGGTTTGTAAGTCTCTGAGGCAAACACTTCAGTTTTTGACAGCTTTATGCACTTAGCAAGTCAGGCAGCTGATGTCAGTCTTGTGCAGAGTCAGGACAGTGTTGTATCCTCTGTCTGCAGGGATTTACACCCAACATCAATGGAACATCTCAGTCATCTATCACACGCTGCGCTCCTCTCAATCTCAAACCTGATATAGTGCACATATCCTCAAGGATCTCTTTCTTTGTTGTATAGCATATACATATGTCAAATGTACATAGCTGCAGAAGAGACAGAGACGTGACACATGTGGTCACACTGGCAAGTTTATATGAACGCCAGTGAGAAGATAATAAAAATAAAACTGTAAGAAATATTTTATTTAAAAATAAACTGTTAATTTTATGACTGCATGTGTGTTTTGATGCAATCGTTGAAAATAAATAAAGATGTTAGGCTGTAGCAAGAAATGAAGCCTATTTCGAAAAAAGTCCTATTGCTGTAAGTTGCTGACAACACAGTAGACAGGTTTACTTTCAATACACTTTTATTACAGCATCCCCCCTCTCTACTTCCTTTTTTGATTTTAAGAAGCTGCTCTCATCTGATGTGGGTGGACTTATAAAGGTGCCCATACACTGCTTGATTCTCGTACGAGAATCGCAGGAAATCCCGCGATCGTATGAGAATCGAGCAGTGTGAACGAAGACGTGCGACCGTTTCTACTGTACGGTCGCACGTCTTTTGTCTAAGGAGCACGCTAGAAAACCAGCCGAAAATCGTACGATTTTCGGCTGGTTTGAACGGTGCTTAACACTGATTGCAGCCTTTTGACTGGAGGAATGGAGGGGGGATGGGGCAGGCATAGCTGGCTCTACTTCTAGAGAGGCAGAGTCAGATCTCAATCAGCCAGCATAGACGAGATCCATCCCGGCTGCGGCGCTCTCAGCTTATAGCAAAAGCCTGATATATAGTAAGTTTTGGGTCACAGGAGGATACAGTATATGTCCTCCTGTTACCCTGAGGAGAACTCTGGAAAAAAAATGTTGCCCCGTAGTTCTCCTTTAAAGCCCAACTCCACTCAAAAAGGGGGGGAAGATAAATGCCTCTCTCACCTTGGTCACTGTTGGGACAGGATTTCATGAGAAAAATATGTTTTAGGTAGAACAGGGAAGAGTTAGAACTTTGGAAAGGGTTGAAATTTCCTGACCGCAAGGCCAACTGTTTTGTGCTGTGCTCCTCCTACACCAGTGGACTGGCTAGCCTTAGTATTACATTAACTAGATCAGACATTAAAGCCAGGCTAAGGCGGGGTGGTCTTTAAAGAAATGGCACACAAAAAATAAAATAAAATATACAATGTTTATAATATTAAACATAAAGAAAATGTATGTGCATAAAAAAACAATTAGATGGTAGCAACAATGTATTTGAAATGGAAACAGTCCCATGTAGCTAGTACACAAAACACATACAGTAGATGGACTTTCCAAATGGCACTAAGAGAAAGACAAAAAGGAATAAAATGCAAAGAGACCATGGTGTGGCATATTGAGACAGATAATTGAATAAAAACAATAATGCACTCACAGATGACCATGGAGGCTAATAAAGGGAAATGGCAAACAAAGGAACCAATCTCTTCACTATAACTAGTAATTGCAAGGAAAGGTATAGTAAACCAAAATACATTGTACAAGGAAGAGTATAATGAACCAAATCCATTGTACAAGGAAGAGTATAATGAACCAAATACATTGTAAAGTCATCTACATATAGTAAACCAAATACATTGTAAAATCATCTAGATATATGCTTATATGTATATGAAACAGAAACTTGTAAATATACATACATATACATGTATGTGCATAAATGTAAATGCATACACATGTCTAAGGAATAAAAATAAACAATGATGGAACTTACACATACTTGTTCACAGATATCTGTTCCACCATTCAACATCATCACAATTGCATACGAGCTTTATCACCTGACTATGCCTGCTGCCCATTTACCAGAGGGCTGATATATTAAACCTCTTGCTGAGCTCTGCTCTACATTTGACAATTGATTGACACCACATCAATTAGCCCTGGCCATGTACGATGCCATAAACGTCAGATAGGACAGGTGTTGCTTGCATGTGCATGTGTACTAAGGCCAAGGCAGCCCAGAGAACTACTTGACTGGGCCCTAGAATTCCTGTGCAGAAACTCAATTCAAAAGTCAAGGATGATAACAAAAAGCATAGGGCTGTGTGCTCTGCTGCAGAGAAGCTGCCTGTCACTGCTAGGCCAAACTGTTGTACTGTATTAGGAAAAGGTGCTGGAAATGTGTCTAAAGGAGGGACAGTTCCTGTTGAAAATGACAACCAATTGGATTCTTCCTTTCATGATATATGCTGCACTGAAAATATGCAAAAGGGACTATGGCAGATTGCTACAAACAACATAAAACAGTATTTATAACATTTGATTCATATTGCCCTAAATGTTTTGTACCTAGCACACATGGAGTGGAATATCTTGGTTTCGTCAAAATAATCTCTTTTATAGACACAGTATACCAACTCACACCATTCATAGACACCATCTACCAACATATGCCATTCATAGATACTAGGGATGTCCCGATACCGATGCTAGCATCGGAATCAGGCCCGATACAAGGCATTTTGACAAGTACTTGTCAAAATGCCCCGATGCGTAGCGCTGAAGCTTGCGCTGTTTTTTTTTCTCAACTCGCCGAGCGTCGTGTCACTGCTGCTCCGGTGGGCGGAGCTCCAAGCGGGGTCATCTGGCAGTCTCCGTCCTAATTTAGGTGGCCGGAGAGTGCCAGATGACCGCGCTTGGAGCGCCGCCCACCGGAGCAGCAGTGACGCGACGATCGGCGAGGTAAGTAAGAAAAAAAAAACCCGCAGCGGCGAATCAGCGCTGTTCCGGTGAGAGGAGCTACAGGTGGGATTCTTATTTAGCTGGCAGGCACCTCTGAGCCAGCTAAATTAGGACCCCACCTGGAGCTCCTCCCACTGGACCAGCGCTGACTCGTCGGCTGCTCTCTCCGGCACAGTAAGTGAGGGCAAGGGGGGTTGAACAGTATTATGCTGCAAAGTTTATTTGTAAATGTATTGTCTGCACTGTATGAGCAGTATATACTCTATATGTACTACATATAGAGTATATATAGAGTACACACTGCTCATACAGTGCAGACAATACATTTACAGTTATATTCTGCTAACATGAATGGATTAAATGATCTGTATGTAGCCCTGTACTATGGATCATTTATAGTCACCTGTCCCTTTAAGAAAAAGTAGCGGTAATTGGTATCGGCAAGTACATGAGTGGAAGTACTTGTACTTGTACTTGGGCCTGAAAAAGTGGCATCGGGACATCCCTAACAGATACCATCTGTCAATTCATCTCAATAATATATACAATCTACCAAATCATCCCATTAAGGCCCCATTCACACACAATCCAGCCTGCACGTTCAGCTCCGTGCTGCGTACGGGGCCGTACCAAGTAGCTGCCGGGAAGGATAGGTGCTGCATGTGATTAGAACGCAGCCCCAGTCCTTCTCTATGGGGCTATGCGGCCGTACGACCCCCTACGCTCACCTCATTTACTTTATTTTATATTCATATAAGGCATCTGTCAACTCATCTTAATCATAGGCAAAATCTACTCTGCAACTGAAAACTGTTCCTTTCTTGTCAAAGTCATATTATTGGACTTGGGTGCACTCTGCTTGATCCTAAATCCTTAGCACAAACTTTTAGCCAAGATTGCCCTGCTACACTCTCTAATAATACATACAGATGTAAAGTATAAGTAGAGAAACAGAACTTAAGAATGACACGTTGAAGTTTTATTTAATTCAAAGCTATGTCCTTGTTTTAGAGCTGGTTTCCACCTTGTCAACGTTTAGTCTTATGCTAAAGGTGTTATTAAAATGTTGCAGCTTTATGGGCTAATTTAACAGTCTGGTTAGACTTACTGTCATTTTTAATAAGCCAAAGTGCAAAGCTGAAAAGCATTGATGTAGAATTCATTGTTCGCCTATGTCTAAACATAAAGCTGAATTCTTGGGGAAAAAAATATTTTTCTTTCTGGTGGATCTCTCTCCCCACTGCAAGGATTACCTGCACATTATGCCTAGGGCCTAGGTGATGTACTCAACTTATTCTACGCTTCCCAAACAACCAAAACTGTCCTCCGCTGTCTGATGTTCTGAGATGTGGGTGGGCACTAGGTGTCATCCTGCATTGTACAGGATGACATCAGAAAGCTGTGGCTGGTCAGGCAGCAAAGGGAAGAAACTGTGGGGCACTGGTTGCACGGGAGGAGGAACCCAATAAAAGGGTAATGATTTTTCCTCCAAAATTCAGCTATATATCTTATTGGCTGGTCCAGTTTTTTTCACTTTGCATATCCTCGTTACTCATAGCCCTCCTGTCATCCAATTCCTACAATTTTAACTGTTTTGGGTAACAATGATAATGTCTGTGGGTACCAGTTACTACACCAGGGGTTTATAGGGGACTACTTTTGGGGGGGAAAAGCATACGGTTTACTGTTTCAAACACTGAAGTAAAAGCAACAATACAAGCTGAAGCACAGGAATAAACATAGGACAAGAATATCCCTATCCATACAAACATTTAAAGAGGTAGGGATTTAAAGGTGTCAGTTTGCTTACGAAAGCTGGCCTCATCAAGTGGTCAAAGGAAATGTATACAGTTGTGGGTAAAAAAATCAGTGGTGATAACTCAATGTCCCTACTATCAGAGGTCATTTTGGTTCTTTAGAACACCTTTTAAATGGAAAAAAAAACAATTTTAATTAATATAAAAAATGTATTTAACATTTTTTTCAGATTATTGCTGTATTTAATATTTTATGAAAACAAAAATAAATAAAGCCACAAAATCTGATAACCAAAAAATGCAGGCATGCTTGTCCATCTAATTGTTGTACAATGTAATATTATTTCAGAAAATAAAATGTTATTCAACTGTTAAATGGTACCTTTCTTGGGATACAGTCTCATCGTGCTCTTTAAAATAAATAAACCACATACTATATGATGTTCAAGAGAGAAATACTGTATTAAAGGAGAACTAGCGTCCTCCTGTCACCCTAAGCTCAGTGGTATACTGAGACACCGCCGCTGAAGCGGATCCCGACAATTATGTCTGGATCCGCCCAGCTGCGTGAGCGACAGCTGGCTCTGCCTATCTAGAGGCAGAGCCAGCTGTAACCGCCACCCTCCCCCGTCCATTCCGCCAATCAGCGTTGGAGGATCGGAGCGGGGAGGGGGGAATCCAGCCCCTCCCCTTTCATGGCAGAGAGCCGTGACAGGATCGAGAAGTGATCGAACGCCGGTATGTGTTCGCTCACTTCCCGATCTACTGAGCCGACCTGTGACAGTCTCTTGTCACAGGTCGGCTACAACTATAGGTGAGTGAAAAGCACTCCCCTTATAGTTCTCCTTTAAGTCTCAGTTGGCCTTTGTTCTACTAAATAGGTAATGCTAGGCTACTCTCCTAATTTGTACTACAAATACCTCTTCCTTTCCTCATCTCCATTACATAGGGGGGAGGTCTCCTGTAGTTTACAAAAGATAGCTGGCAAGGCTGATGACATTGTGTGAGATTTCAGTTCAATGCACAGGAAGTTACAAGCACACTTGTTTTTTTGCAGAATCAAAATGTATTTTTCTGTACTTGCAGAAAATGCACTTAGCCTAAAAAAAGAAAACTAATGAAACCAGCACATCTTAGGACTAGTATGCTATAATATATTTTTAGTTTAAAAAATATATTAAGGTGTGTTTGCATATACAGGTGAAACTCGAATAATTAGAATATCGTGCAAAAGTAATTGCAGTAAGTGCTGCAAAAGGGGCCCAAACCAAGTACTGAGTACATATGCATGCTTGTACTTTTCAGAGGTCCGAACCTTTGTTACTCATTCACTAAAAATGTAAATAGTATATAAAAACATAGAGAGTGCAAAAGTACTTTTTTACCCCCCTCCCACAACAAAAGTTCAGTTTGCAGAGTGAACATTTCCCTCTCCTTGAGTAATGCAACTTGAATAGATTAGCAGAAGCAATGGTATGTACATTTTTGCTCCCAAAAATTGGCTTTGGAAATCTTGGCATACAGGTTTATTTGCATGCACAGATACATTATACTGAATGTTATATATGCATCCCACAAGACAAATTAATAATTCACTGGGAAAATAAATAATCATTTACTGACCTTTACCCTAACATAAAGCCTAAACTTAATCCTCAGCTTAAGCCATAAACCTATTCCCTTACCTGAAACTAACTCTTACCTTAACTAGTATCCAGAACCTAATCTCAACGTGCACATGGCAATGAATACTACATTATTACAACAATAAACACCATATATAAACAGGTGATAAAATCTGAGTGACCACATGAAATGGTACAACAATCAATCATGTCACTGCTTATATTCAGATGACCTTTATTGACTATTGGTTACCTGAAAATTAAATGACAAAGGGGCCATTTCTTCCTTTACTCAATTACCCTAAAAATTAAAAAGGTCTCTTGAATGGAGAAATGTCACAAGAGAGACTGCACCTTGAATAGAATAGAATTTTTAGTGGATATGGTTTTCTACTGAGAATTTCACTATCATTATTGGTTTTTCAGCATTCCGTGGCATGGATATATAATAAAATTAGTAAAGTGTGCCTTCTCACTCTTCAAAGGTTCACACTACCTTCAAACTTGTAAATTGCCTTAGTAGTGCACAGTCAAAGAAATTCCAAATGGATATAAATTAATACTGTAATCTGTAAGTTCACTGCTCATATTTGATTGATGTTTTTGTGGAAAAAAAACTGGCTGTAAAAAAATGTATATAGTGCATATTTACACAAAATTTATGATGCCGTGTGTTGTGTGCCTATCACTATCAAGGAGCAATAAAATTTGCTAGTATTGCTGATTTAAAAAACAGCTTCACTCAAAACAGATTGGTCTCTCTGTTTTTATCAAATCAGTGTAGAAATCAATGTCCTTCCATGTTGTCTGGGAGCTTTGTGGGGCAATGTCACTAAACCAGAGTACTGTATGTCTGTACAGGCTGTGGGCAGGGCTTTATTGGCCATATGGGAATGCATGCAGCATTTGTACCTAAAATTAATAATCATCTACTGTTTGTGGATGTAAATGGCCAAGCTAATTATTATTGGTTTTAAAAGTTAGCAACCATTTAAATGTATCAATTTTATAAACATACTCAAAGTTAATTAATATACAAAACAACACTTCTATTTTGTGCTGTTACATCTATTGTATGAAACTATAACACAACGCATAGTCATGGTTAATATTTATATTACTGTGAAGTGAGAATTTACATGGGTCATTTTCCTTAAGCCATGCATTATGAGTAGTAGTATAGTTGATTCGTATACTGCCATCTTGTGGTCATTTTGGTTATTGCACCATCTTTTTCTGTGTTCCTCCCATTTTATGATGCATTTCCCCTTTCTTCTTATATTGTCTTTTCTGGTAAAATGGCTGCTTGTCTCGTGGCCACAAGTTAATATGCTCACATGGAGGAAAACATTACCATCTTTGACCTGCAATGACCGTCTTTTCAATCGTCTGCTGCATCCTGTTGTCTGCTTAACCTGCTGCATTCAATAAAGATCTTTGTGGATGAAAGGGTATTTGGTGAGTTCAGCTATCTGATAAAGATTGGTGATTGTATCTGCTTATACAGGCCAGGCATAGAGGTCTCAGCAAGGATTTTTTTCTTTTATTTCCCCCTATCGTTTACCTCTGGACATATGTGGTTAAGTTCTGTAAGGGAACTGTGAGTATAAGAGGGCACATGGGATGTTCAAAGGAGTCAAAAAGCTCTTTATATTACAGGTAAAATGAAACCATCTCTCCTTTCTCTTTGCTTTTGTATTTGTACAGTGAAAATGTAGACACACAAATAAAGCCAAGGGCATACTACTCATACTTCCAAAGTCATTCCAATTCTAGCAGTTGTTTTACTAAAATAATCACATGACAGAAGTGGCAGGAGGTGGAGAAAAGGGTGTCAGCAATAAAAAAGGACTAGAGAACCAAGATGTCTATGGCTACATACTCTGATTTAGTGGGCAGGCTAGTGTGTTGTAACAAGTCCAACAGGGGGCAGTGTGATGTGCTGAAACAGTGCATCACGCCGTTTATTGTTTTTCTAACTTTATTTGCCATGTACAAAGTAAACACTCCATTTAGGTCCCTGCACAGCAGTGTGGGGGAGTGCTGTGTGGTGTGGTGATCCCTGGTGCCATCTAGTGTACTGCGGAAAAATGCACCCTGTCTGCATTTTTCCACAGCACAGGTCCCTGCACATCACACCTGTATTGTGTTGTGAACACAGCACAGAGAAAGCAGTTGTTTTCTACATACCCTAGCTGTGACCTGCATGTTTTTTTGTGCAGAAAAAACACAGGTCACTGCACATATTCTGCATGTACAATATGAAATCTGCGCTTATGAGAAACCTCTAATCCAATTAATGAATAAATAAATATATAAAATTCTGATGCTACACTGGATGCGGAAGTGCAGGCTGTTTGTTTGTTTAAATAAACTTATTTTGATTTACTGTGCAATGAGGAGTTATTTTTTCTTATGATTGCGGGGACTTCATCATTTATGGGACATCGCTGTGGAGGCACACAAAGAAAGCGCTGGGCAGCCCGCTGACATACTAATGAGCTTTTGGCTGTGAGCTTTCATCCATCTATATGTGGTGAGTGCGCACGCATAAGGCGGTGTTTGTGTGGCACAAGGCGATTTGTGGAACAACTATCAAGCACTTTGGGACTTTTTATTTTATTCATTCATTTACTTATTCATTTTTGCACTTTATTGAATAATTTTTCATGGACTATTAATTTATCACTTTGGATGTGATATGAATTTTGAACTTTGTCATAGTTTGTTTTTGTTAATGTTATTCACAAATATATGATTATGGTATGAAATATTTTTCCACTTTTATGTCACATTTTGTTATTAATATACACTACCTGGTATTGATTTGATCAATCAATTATCTTAATCTGATCACTTATTTTTCACTGATTGATACTTAAGGGTTATTAGCGCTGCATATTTATTTACTTGTTTACATATTCTGAATGTAGTAGACATATGAAATTGTGACTCGGACTCTAAGCTCAGCTAGTGCAGGTACCCTCTGATGCAAGGGTGTACAAACTCCAACCCACGAGCTGTTGTGGAACTCCAAATCCCATAAGGCATTGCAAGAGTCTCTCCGCAACAGGCATGACTTCCAGAGACAGATTTTTCATGGGATTTGTAGTTTAACCACAGCTAGACGGCCAGAGTTTGTCCATCCCTGCCCTAATGTATTCTTTGCAGGGATATATAGGACACATCTCCCAATCAGGCTTCAGAACAGCAGGGAATATCCAGTCCTGCCTCGCTCCATCCAAAAAAGGAATTGTCTATTTAGAATTTTACTTTACAAAAGATGCTAATATTGTATTGTGCCTAGCTGGGCCTGTTAACATATAACAGTGTAACAGGTAGCTGTGATATTACAAATCCCACCCGGCGGCATGTAATAATCCCACTTCACATCACTTCTTTTCTGCTGACATAGGAACAGCCTGCTCCTCCCAGCCAAGTACAGGGAACAACCGTTCTATAGTCAACCTACAATACATTCTAGTGTTCGCTTTGTCTGGCTAAAAGCTCTAGCCACAGTTGACAACCTGCTGATCTCTCCGTAGTCAAGAAAAAAAAAAGGCTTTCAGCTTGTAACAACAAAGACATGCCACCCAGTCACAAGGAGTTATATCTTTATTCTGCTGCCAAGAAAGGCACATTTTGTGTCTAAAACAAAGCTCTGCATTTTCTATTCAGGAAAGATAAATTCATGGCAGTCACTCCCACAGCAATCTGCACGAAAAGATGTGCTTTTCTGGTGCCTTGCATTGTGACTAAATCATTTGAAATCTTTTTTTTTCCAATGTTATGTATTATTTCATCCCTAAAAAGTATCAGGCAAACTGAAACAGAACTGAAAGAAATTAGTGTTTCAGCAATATATACATATTTAGAAACTCATTTTAATTAGTGGATATATGACTTCTCTAAACTAATGAAAGATAATATTTAATTGGTTGCTACAGGTTACTGCACATCACTGCCCTTTGTGTTAACTTATTAAATAAGCTTGTGTGTTTGCTTAAATTATCCATTTTAAAGATTCCAAACAATGTAGAGAAGTGAGAATGTGAAAGTGGTGCTGCATTTCTCTTCAGGGTCACAGGAAGACATATATTAATGTCCTCCTGAGGCCCAAACCCCAGCATATTGACTGAATCCCCACTGCTGCCTGATTGACAGCTGGCTCTGCCTCTCCGGAGGCAGGGCCAGCTGTGTCCACTCCCTCACCTGTCTGTCTCTCCAGTCAGCACTGGAGGAATTGAGAGGGGAGGGGAGAATCCCTGCGGGAAGCGGTGACTGACAGTCACTGCTCTCTGCAGATAGATGATCAGGAACTAAGTGATTGGCGGTATGTGATTGCTCAACTCCCTATCAATAGAGCTGACGTGTGAGAGCTTCAGGCTCTAATTATAGGGAGGAGTGTATTTCTCTCTCCTCATAATTCTCCTTTAAAAACCTTTTGAATTTAATATCACTTTAAAATTCCATGACAAGCTGGAAAACAGCATTGAAATGTTATTTGCTATTGTCAGAACATTTACTCTGATTAACAAAAAATAGTATTTAACTCATGAAAACAGGCAAGGATTGGGAATTAAGGAGATTCCCTACTAATTTTCACAAACTAACTGATAAGCTGAGTTCTTTATCTATCTAGATAGCTATCACTATTGGCGTGATATGAATTTTTGAATAGTTTTTTCACGTGATGTGCATGAACTATTTATCTATTTGTTTATTTATTTATTATTTATTTATTTATTTATGTTCAATATATGAATTAAGGATTTCACAATCTATGATGTTGTTTTGTAGTAAATATTCAGTCACCTTAATGTGATGCACTATGTTGCACTTTTTGCATGATTTTGCACATCTATTTATGTATTGAAGCTTATTTATTAGTGTTATCAATTTAATTAATTTCTCACTACTATTTATTATTAATTAATTTATCTAGGGGTTCTTAGCGCTGCTTGTATTTATTACTCTCACAAATCAATATTGTCTTTGGGCCAGTGAATTGTAATTCTCTTAAGTTCAGAAAGATCTATATAGTATAAAACACATTACGATGCACTGTGTATCTAAAAAAACACCAAGAAAACTGTGTGCATGGATTATCATCGATCCATCAAGAGCAGGTCAACCAAACTTGAACTCTCTTACATTTCTTTTTTCCAGACATAGACAGAGTTGGGGGTAATCAGATGTAAACGGATGCATGTCTGTTTACATCTAGCTGCCCATAGAGTAACATGGGGCTTCCGATCAGATCCTCCTGAAAAACTGACAGGCAGATCTGAAGGGACGTGTGAAAGGGGCCTAAATAGTGTACATCACTAAATGTGACAAAAAATAATAAATATTCTAAAAATTGTGCAAATATCTATACATTAAAAAGATCAAATAAATTATTCCAATAATAGTGTGTGTGATACAGTGCAACATTTGCATTTACTGGTTTCCAATCAATTACAAATATAAAGTGATCAATGTGAGATCATTTCCAATATCCTCCTCTGTGATCCACCAGAAAAAATGGGCCTTGACTCCAAGATGAAAATGGTGATTCACAATCATTGGAACTATTGAAACATTTATTGTACCTATTGAAATATTGAAATTGATGTCACATTGATTACTTTATATTCGGAATTAAGTGTTGCTTTAAACAGAAAATTCACGATTTAATATTTTTTGATGGATATGTGACACTGTTGCATTTTATCATACATATTTTTATTGTCACTATTATTGGAATCATTTATTTGTTCTCTTTAATGTTCATATGTTTGCACAAATTTTAGAATATGTATTACTATGTTACTTTTACCTCTTGCACTATTTAAATAATGCTAATATACAGGCAAATAAAAAATAAGTACTATGAGGGAGACTTATCAAGCAAATAATAACAACATTAGGCAACACATCCATGGCACATCAGACTTTCTTTCATTCTGCAAAGTATATGTGAACTGCTGCAACAGATTTTCACTGAAAATGTACCTAAAGCCCAAATGTTTTTGTTGTTGCTAGATTAGCTTCAAAGGGATTCAAAGGTGACATGAGGGGTCTACTAGATTCCTAATGTCTCCTTAAAGAGAACCTATCACTTGCACTATGCTGTCACATAGGGGGATTAACAGACTCTGAAATTACGGGTGCCAAAAATGGTACTATGGGTACAAAAACGGCCGAAAATTTGGTGCATCCCAAGCTTCTCTCCTCCCACTGGGTGCTGGCTGCAAGCTTCAGCCTGTGTTCCCTCCGACCCCCACTGCTCTCCCCCACCTTGTCGACAGAGGCAGCTGGGATTGGAGGTTACACAGAGCCAATACAGCTGCTGGTGCCCAACGGGAAGGAGAGAAGTTGTCAGGAAGCAGAGTGGGGTGGAAATCTCCAGTGGGAGGGGGTAGCACTTTAGGATCTGTGAATATGTTAAATATTTACTGATTCTTTGCTATACTGAGCACTCTGTGTTTATAAATATCTGAAGACATAGTGATAACTACAAATTCAGTTACAAATGAACAGGAAGTGCTATAAATCATGTGGACATAGTAAATATTTACTATCTGCTCACTTTATGATTAAACAGGAAGCAGCTCGGTGTAGAGGCTTCCTGTCCATTCATGACTGGGTTCATAGTAAACATATACAATCTACAGCTTGGGAATAAATTTGAAGCCTCTGCACTGCAGAGCTTTATGTTGATTGTGTGCTGGGGCTGCTGAAAAAGAGATTAATGGCTTAATCTCTTTTCCTATTTTAACAGGGAAATATCACAGGTCTGTTTAGACTCCTGATATTTTCCAAAAGCCTCTAACAGTAAAGTAAAAAGATTTTCTTTTTTTTTTGAATGACTAAGATTCAGGTTCAGGCTGCATTCTCTTACTTGGCAGCATAGCCACTTGCGAAATAGTTGACTTTTTTGGCTATAAGAAAAAAAGTCAGCGGCATTCTGTGTAATACTTATCTACTCTAATATTGCATTTTCCACTAGAGGAAACTGTTGGCTTACCTGTTATTGGCCTTGCCAGCCAAGCTTACGCTAAACTCAAAGGTAAAAGTTGTTTTAAACTCTAAGAGAAAAGACACATTCTATATAAAAAATTAGGCCAAAGTTACCAGTTTATTTGCCAAGAAAGTAAACTTCCAGACTGACTTTGTTTGTAGTGAGATTACACTAAATTGTTAATAATTTTACTTTAAGAAAATGTCCTCTTTCTATTGTATCATCAGTACAGGAAGAGAGGATATTTTCACCAAAGGGAAACAGACAGTAGGATTATTATGGAGTTAAAACTTCTGTTTAGGCTTTTGTTGCTGTATGTAACCCTACTGAAGAGATTTCCTTCTTTTTGTGTCACTGGGACAGGAAGTGGTGGAAAATTTCCACAATGGAGCCAAGGAAAGCAAAAACCAACTGAGAAAGGTCCTTAAGCTGGCAACACATGGTTCAAATTTTAAAAATTTGAGTTGTGGGTAGCCCTATGGTCACCAACTGGCTCCACAAACTGTGGTTGAAAAATCAATATAAATATTAGTTCATGATTAAGCCCATTTGTGGTGAAACATGTAAGAGCAGAGCAGACCTTGAGAGGGATTGAGTGGTATCTTATTGGAGTAAATAACATTGTTGTTGGTGGAGTTATGGCATCAGGGTGAGGCTCTTTGGGATTTACAGACTAAATATGTGCACGGCAAAAAAAATTGTTTTCTGACAAAACATATTAGAAAAGAAAAACATTTCCATTTGTTTCATCAAGGAAAAAAAATGTTTTCTGCTGTTTTGGATTCGGAGGCAACAAGCCTCTGAATCTGAAATCGCACCCGGAACATGCAGAATGAGCTTTGGCCGTGTTGGCCGTCAACGCATTCTGCGCTTGCGTGCCGCCCTCTTTGAATGTATCTTGGTATACACCACGATGGCGGTGCCCATATGTTCAGGCGCCGCCATCTTGGAGTATACCAAAATATAATCAAAGATGTCGGCGCCCCTGCGCAGAATGCGCCGGCGGCCAATATGGCCACCGCTCGTTCAGCGTGTGACATCACACTGAAAATGCAGAATGAGTGACTGCCATGTCAGCCACCAGTGCGTTCTGCGTTTGTGCGCCACCATCTTTGAGTGTATCTTGGTATACATACCTATGTTCGGGCGCCGCCATCTTGGTGTATACCAAGATATAATCAAAGATAGCAGAGTGTCTGCGCAGAACGCACCAGCGGCTAATATGACCACCACACATTCTGCAAACAAATTTATTTATGCACAAATATAGTTTTAGTATATTCGGGCATATAATAAATTCGGACGAACCGCCGAATCAACCAATTTCGTTGATTTGCAGGTTTGTTCGAATCCGAATGCACATGTCTATTACAGACTGAATTCCATAGACTTGAATTAAATGTATCCATACTGTTGTAGCAATGTCCCATTCAAGTTGTTACTGCACAGGTGATTGCAACACCACACTAGATTTTGCCAGGTAGGATTTGTCTGCCATCATTGGAGGAGGTAAGTAAGCACCTATCGGAGTGGGGGGGGGGGGGATCAGCTTAGGAAAGTTTAAGGGGGCAGAGAGGAAGATTGAGGGTTTTAAGATAAATGTAAACTTATCTCTTAAAGACTTTTCTTTAACTACCTCAGGGCCGGCCGTAGTAAAAAAACGGCCAGCCGGGAGCTCTCTAGATCTGAGCGGGCATCTTTAGACATCCGCTCAGACACGCCCCCTCGCGAGCGGGAAATGGCCGGTATTTATAAACAGGCAGCGATGCCTGTTACCATACAAGCGATCCGCCGGCTGTAGAGCAGCGGATCGCATTTATGGGGTGCCGTTGTCCCGCTGATCCCGGGCTCCGCTGTGCCCGGTGCGAGCCCGGGATCAGCATGTCACCTGTGTCACAGGGGATCAGAGGGAGATCGTTACACAAGCTCCCTCCAGTCCCCTCTCCTCTGCAAGAATGCGGAAGTGTTGTATAATACATCACTTCCGCATTCTTGTGTCACTCTCCAGCTGTAGAAGCTGGAAAGAAGCTGATGGAACAGATCTGTGCTTCATCAGCTTCTTTTGGGGGGTCCTAGGTGACATTAGGGGTCTTGGAGACCCCTGATGTCTCCATAAAGAGGACCTGTCACATATTTTGCTATCACATAGGGGAGTTTAATTAGCCCCCGTATGTGATAGCAATAGAGTTTAGTGGGAAAAAAAAGGAAAAAAAAATCATGCCCCCCCCCCCAATTTTTTTTTTAAATATTTAGTTTTTATTAACATATAATTTTAAGACAAAACAAATACAATACATACAATACGATTACTTGACATTCCATTACATTACAATACATTTGCAGTATTTTACTTTAGGCCAAGGTGTATTCTAAGTCTACTGTATTGTAAGTAAATATCTATGCTTCAATCGTCTATCTATACCTAGTCTCACAAACATTTAATCATCCATCCTACCAGGGGACGTATTGGGGGGGGGGGGACTGGCCAGGAAGGGGGTCTAAACACCTGGTCTTGAAGTGGTTAAGTTATCCAGACTTTGATAAAGGGAGGCTGTCCTGCACACAATCTAATGTTCCTGATCAGCATTTGCATCACTAATAAAAATAATATAATTGAGTGTACAGATATTTGCATCAAACCCTGTTTTTTTCTGATTCTGAAACCATCGCTCTGTTACCTGTATTGATCCGCATTAACATTTTAGTTTTTATCCACAGCATGCTCCTAGTCTGAAGACATGGCCTATAAGGTAGCAGTTCTCCTTATTAAAGAACTATATATAGCAACCCTATTGACTAAACATGTACACTGGCTCAACATGATGTCATTTTGAAGAAATTAAATTCAGATTTTAATGAGACAATGGAAGATGAGGTGAGTAAGGTCAGCCTAGCATGTTAGTATGACTTACTTGTTTATCCCTATTCTGCAATCTGCAGTTCTGTAGGCTCTGTATCAAACACTTCATCTCCAGGCCCCCTTCAGCTGCTGCATCTGTACATGAAGTGTCATTGAAGCCTCCAAGAAATCACAAACCCAGCAGGGATGATGTTGGAGGACTAAAAATAAAAGTATAAATATTTTTGCTTTATTTAGTGGTAGTGGTAGTGCTATTTGCCTTTAGATCTTTTAATAGATAATCCTTTTTGAAGACTCCCTGTCCATAGTTCTAAAGACACAGGAAAGGTGAGTAGAAATTTAGGAATTATTAAAACATTGATGTAATACGGTTCCTATTACTTTTATGATTTTCTTGTAATTACATTGCACATTTTTCTAAAATAAAAAAAATGATTTGCTTTTGAGAAAAATAATTATGTAAAATCATTACAAGAAAAAGGAGAACATATGGGGGAAATAACTTAAAGCTTAACTCAGAGCACATATAAAAGATGCATATGAATGCAGCTCAGTATTCATTAGTACAATGGGTCTGTTTATAAAAAACATTGTTGTGCAAATTAATTAGCATTTGCCCAAATGTCACAAATAATAATTTTGCAAATGTTTTTAATATGTGATACATTTTAAATTCTGATATTTAAATTGTCTTTCGCTGGGCAAATGCAACATTAATTTGGCTAATCCAGTTTGTTCTAAAGTTGTCAAATCAAATTTGATCAGAATGCATTAACTATTATAAAGTTATTGTATGGATTTCTCTATCTAATATTAGTAGTTCTGGGTGCAAAATATTCTAAGAACATTAAATCGAAAATTCAAGTAAATTCTGGTTATTACACACAAAACTAAAGCATTTTGTTGGATGAATAGCTATGCAATCTTTTTAAACATAGACCCCTAAATATGTTTTTAAATATGTAACCAAGTAAGTACTCAAATTTGACCTGTCAGCCTCTTGAAGTCCCTGCACATCATGGCTGGTGTGTGAGAAGAAGAAGCAGAAAAAGGAGCAAATGACTTCATGTAATGAGAAAAAGCATGCTAATAGAAAGTAGAGTGACAGAGAGATGAGCTCATCACTGCGATGCTTTTCAGGATGACCTGGATTTAAAGGAAGCAGGTTGAATGATGGTGGCCATTAGATTCAGGGGCGTAGATAAGGGGGGTAGGGGGGTTCAACCCCCCCCCAGAGGGTCCTGGCAGTGGTGTTGTGAGAGGGGGCAGAAGGGGGGAATGTGCTCCTGAGCGCCCATCTGAAGAACATCCACAGACAGGCAGGGCTGCCGGGGATGTCCTGTTTAATAAAACATCGGCGACGGCTGGAGGAGAGCTGTATTTTAAGGACACTGATGTTTTATCAAACAGGGCATCCCCAGCATCCCTTCAGATGTACATATGCCTGCCTGGCCCTGGATGATCTGTACATGCCTCAGTGTGGGCTCTGCAGGACGCAGGGTGTCCTACCAGGATCAGAAGGACGGAGACAGAGCAGGCAATCAGGTAGCAGGGGCTGGTGAGGGGGGGGCGTTTGTATTATCTGTGAGTAGTGAATATACTTGTCTTTTTAGCCTAGTCTAGAGTCTAGTGCGTTCCTAGGGGCCTGTGCACACCTAGAGGACACATCACCGCACGGCAATCGTGCCCGATTCCGCGCGGTCAGGAGTCGCCTTGGTGTGCACTGATCGCGCTCTGGGTGCCATTATTTTCTAAAAGCACCCCACTCACGCCGGGCGGATTGCACGGTTTCCCGCCGCTATTCCGCCCGTGCTTCCAAACATAATCCCGGCTAAAACAGCCACGCGTCGTGTACCTTTTTTCTGTGATTGCTGCGCGGATGTCACCCCATTGAAATGAATGGGGCTGCACGGCAATCGCGGCCTGCATTGTGCAGGACCACACGATCCCATGACGCGCGTTCCCGGATCACGTAGGCATGCACTGGCCTGAGTCCCGAGTCAATTGCGTTCCTATGTCAAGTGTCAGTTCCGTTCCTATGACAAGTGTCAATTGCGTTCCTATGTCCAGTGCGTCCTAAGTCCAGTGTCCAAAGTCTCTACTGGAGGGCAGGCTCATAAAGAGAACCTGTCACCTCCGAATGCTATCACACAGGAACTTGTTAACCTGTGTGATAGCAATAAAGTTAAAGGGACATTAAAGTAAAACATATTTTTCCCTCCCCCCAATGTTAATGTCAGCACTTACCTTTAATGATGTCTTTTAATCTGATCTTCTTCTTTCCTTTCCTTTTCATCTGTCCCTCTAGCGCTGCGGCGGGTCTCCGATCCAGCGCTGACTCCTCTGAGCTTGCTGGCACTTCCTGTCCCATGCGGGTGCACGTGTCCATAGACTTACCTTGTGTCTCTCCTCGCGTCCCAGCCGAAAATGTGAACTGTGCATACGCCCACCCCAAGATGCTTTGCGGCTGCCCGAGAATTTTCACGTTTTCGGATGGGAGCGCGTGGGGAAGACACCGGTAAGTATTAACTCTTTTCAAATCGTTTTTTACACTTTTTGCATATATCTACTGCTTACCAGTGGAAAGTGCACAGCCCACATGAGACCCCCGCACAGCCCACCTGAAACCCCAGCACAGCCCACCTGAGACCCCGCACAGCCCACCTGAAACTCCTGCACAGCATACCTGAGACTCCCCATAGCTTTCCTGAGACTCACGCCATTGAAATTGAAGCAAGCCCAGAAGTGGCTCCTAAATTACCAAAGCAGCACTGGAGAATGAGGGGATTTGAAGGTGGATCAAGAAGGGAAAACATAGGCAAGGGAACAGTTTGTCTAGAATGACTCTAGAGCATTTAACTATGGATTGATTTGGGGGTGCTCTAATAAAAGACTTTCCCCCGGACACCTAATTTTTTACACAAATAGAGCTTTTTTTGGTGCTATTTGAGAGCCCCTGGTTTTTTTAATTTAATTTTTCATATAAATGAAAAAAGACCAAAAATTGTGGGGGAAAAATATTTTCAACTTTTTGTTATATAAAATATCAAATAAAATCAAATTTCTTCCTAAAGTTAGGCCAAAATGTATTCTGCTGAATGTTTTTGGTAAAAACAAAATCCCAATAAGTATATACTTAGCGGTTTGTGTGAATTGGTACCAATTATAAGTCTTTTTAAAACGTGGTTTTTATCCATATGGTGTCAAACAGCAAAAGCGGTATTGCTCAGGGTAAAGGATTGGTTCAGGAATGATATGGCTGGTATATTTTTTTCAAACCTTTGTGTGTCTGCTAGATAAAGTCTTATAAATTGAGGAAGCTGAACCCCCCAGGAAAAATTTTTATCTACGGCCCTGATTAGATTAAGAACACCTAGAAGCAGAAACAAATACTACACTGGAAATCTCTGGACTGAAGGTGAATATTGTAGCACAGGTTGGTTTTACTATTTTATATTTTAATGGGCTATTCATTTTTATCTTGTTAAGTTTGGCTAGAGTCTCTGGCAGGTCCCAGGTAAATTAGGATTAATGTAAATTGTTTTAAGACCAGCAATAGACTATTTAATGGTGTAATAGCATGCCCCCTGCCGTATGTACCCTTGTCCCCTGGATGCACCCTGCTTTTTAAAACCCTGCTTTGTGTTTAAGGCATAACATACTGTATTTTCTGTTAGGCTGTATGTTATGATGCAGTGGCCCCATCTTCATAAAGCGATTCAGATGATGGTATGTTCTCCAAAGCTAAAAGGTTGAAAGGTGGAATATGAGATTAGATTGGTTTCCACATTAAGATAATATTTATGAAAGTAGTAAAAGTTAGGACGTAAGGGGAAGGAAATATTATAAAATAGTGGATATCACTAAAAGTACAACTGCACTTTCAATTACACACAAATACACATCAGATTCAGCACTCCAGAACACCACCAGATCACCACACCAAAATATACAGTACACAAGCACAGTGTTGATATTTGTGAACAGATTCATGGAAGACTCTTTTTTATTACTGCAGCTTGTTCAGGACTTTTAATATGAATGAAGACATCAATATTTTTAATTTAGAAAATTCCCAAGTTTTATGTAGTTCCAATGATTTAGAAATATTTATAAGCCCGGTGGGATTTAATAATCAGTAAAAAAAATGCAGCAAATCACTCTTCTTTATTGTATAAAAAACTAATTGCCTAATAAGACAATTGAAAACTCAGCAAATTGCCTAATAAGACATCCGGCCAACAACCATTTTTCATGCTGGACGCATGCTTTCTTAAGCCACTTGGATCTACATAGCATGGCACGATATGCCATGAGTGGCCTGGATTTTCTCTTTCTGGAATGAGTGGATTAAGTTAGTTTGGCCAGGAGCGCCACAACCCACTGCTGTAGTTTCACTGAGAAACTAATGATGAGTGCACTCTCTTGAGCTATATTGTTGGGATTTACAGTACTAATGCTGGAAAGGTATTCATCAGATAACATCATTTCCAGGGGCTTGAGATGGGAATTAACCTGCAATGATGGAAAAAGATCTCAAGAAGATGATTCAGAATTGCTTTCTTTTTTTTTTTCCCAAAATTTTTTATTAACTTTACAGCAATTTTTTACATTCGTAAAACAAATGTCATCACTTCAAAGTCATAAGCAATTTCTTTGATTATCTAAGGGAGGATAATTCAGATAGTACAGAGAGGATGGTGTTTTCCCAACTTTCAGGCCCAGATAGGGAGATGGGCTACTTTGCATGTGACCATCTCCCTGCACTATCGTCGCCCCAGAAAGAGGGAGAATCTCACTCTTTGTGAAGTTTATTCGAATACCCGAAAAGGTCCTAAAGTGCGCAAACAGTGTCTGAATAGCCGCTATATCGACATTGGGTTGGGACGTAAAAAGAAGCATATCATCCGCAAATAGAGCAATGCGCAGTTCGGATTTCCCAACCTTGATGCCATGGAGGTCCGGGGAACTCAGGATATGGTCCGCCATAGGTTCTATCGATAGATCAAGAGCAGGGGGGACAGGGGGCACTCCTGACGTGTGCCCTTCTCCAAACTAAGGGGTCCGGACAGAGCCACCTGTGTCAGAACCCTCGCTATCGGTGAGGTGTACATCTGTCTAAGGAAGGACACTATTCTTCCCTTGAACCCAAACTTCGTCAATACCAGGAACAGCCAGCGCAGGTCGACATTATCGAATGCCTTTTCGATGGTGGCCGGTTCTTGTAAGCTGGTAAGTGCTGGGGACGGAGTGCTGTCTCCCCGCCGCCACTTACATGGGAGCCGGAACCGGAAGTCTGCTTTCTTTTTTTAATCATTGTGGCTTTAAAAGTTATAAGGTTTTGATTAAAGGGAAAAACAAAAGACAGAATTAGAGAAGAAATAGAAACAAAATGAAGGAGCAACTATTGCCATTTTCAGAATTGGAAGAATTTAAAAGAAACACAATAAATACCAAAGAGATATAGAGGATTTTAAAAGTGGGCATATGTATATAAGTGGCAGAATAAAACAGAAGAGGGGATAATATGTGATATTACTGAAAATGTAGAATTAGTTATGTATGCTGAGAATTGTGTCTCAGAAAGTAATGTGTAAAATGCCAGGACTATTGCTATTAGGAGAGGAGACAAAGGTTTAGATATTATATGGGGTTTTATTTTACTAAAGACAAATAGGCTGTTAACTTTGCAGGGGAAGTTTCCCCTTAGTTTAGTGAATCAAGCAAAGCTCCGAAGACTTCCATCACCCAGTCATGTGCAAGCAAATATAGGGGTCTATTCACTAAGCTAGCTTGGGCTGATCCTTTGGCTAGCTTCAGCCCCAGGACCCCTTCGGTTCAGTAGAACCGAAGGGCTGCTGTACGTGCTATTCACTATAGCCCGTACAGCTCACTAAGTTGGCCGATCGGCTCAGTCGAGCCCGAAGGCATATGCCTCGGCTCGACTGAGCCACGGTGAAAGCCGAAGCTGGCCGAATGCCCGACCATTGGCCGGCCGACAGCCTGCTTCTGACAGATGGGCAGAGCCAGCTGTCATCTCACGGCTGGCTCCGGCCACTTTCAGAGAGATCAGCATCCCTGGTTACCATCTAACCAGGGACGCTGTCATTACACACTGAGAGCGGCCTCTCCATTTTCTCAGTGTGTAATGACAGATGGCGTTCCTGGTTACCAGGTAACCAGGAATGCCATCTGTCATTACTCTCCCGGACACTCTGGGAGTCTTATACGACTGGGAGAGAAACACTTTCTCCCAGAAAGGTTCACTCTGCTCGACCGAGCAGAGTAAACTTTTCCCTGCTCGTTTCTTTTTTCTTCTGACATCGGAGCCGTTGGCTGCCATCAGAATAAAAAAAAGAAAAAATCACCATAGGAATGCATAGCTAGATTCCTATTGGCTATTTCACTTTGCAATGGCCAATAGCAAACTAGCTATTGCACCCGCCCACTGCTGCTGTCAATCAGCAGAGGGGGACCTGCAGTTCTCCATCAGGTCCCCCTTTGGTGATTGACAGCAGCAGAGGGCGGGTGCAATAGCTAGTTTGCTATTGCAAAGTGAAATAGCCAATAGGAATCTAGCTACGCATTCCTATGGTGATTTTTATTTTTTATTCTGACAGCAGCAGAACCGTCCGGCCTATAGAAAACAGTTGGGCGGAGCCAGCTGTCACTGCTAGCTCCGCCCAATCGTTTTCTATTTTATTTTTTACTACTTTTTAAACTGTTTTTCTATGCTGCTCGGTACCACAGAGGTAACGAGCAGAACAGCCGAGCCGAATACCGCTAGGCAGCATTTGGCTATTCACTCACTGCTGTTCGGCATCTATGAGAATAGGCCGAACAGCAGCGAGTAGCCTGCCGGAGGTTCGGCTTAGCCGATCCAGATGTTGGATTGGCTGAGTCGAACTCCTTCTGCACTTCGGGTCGGCCGAAGCCAGCTGAAGCCACCCAATGTATGGCTGATTTCAGACGATATACGGCTGGAATCAGCCGTACCAGCCTGAAGTGAATAGCCTAACGGCATTCGGCTCATTTCGCTTCGGTCGGTTAGTCACTCGGCTGCCTATGGCAGCTTAGTGAATAGACCCCATACTATTTTTTTCCCTAACACATGACCGGGTATTTTTTGCTAAGTATGCTAAGGAAACTCCACCTGCACATGTGCAAATTCGCTTGCAAAGTTTGCCTTTAGTAAATCGACCCCTATGTTGGGGAGCTACACCCAACAACAATTGATATGTAACTAATGGTGATAAAAGACACAATTGGAGACATGGCTGTCCCCCAAATAGCTCAAGGACTCATTATTCTCAATAATCTTCTGTGTTAAGGAAGGATTCTTACAATAACAGGTATAAGGTTCAAGATCATAAGGCATATGGTGGATATAGAAACACCAACAGGAATTAAGCAGGAGATATACTGAGACCACCATGGAATACACCCCATACCCAATATAGAGATAGAGCTGTACCTGTTACAATATACAGGGAAACTGCAATGATTATGGAGAAACATCATATAGGATTCCTACATTTAATAATTTACAAGCACTAAGTGGCTTGCTGTATGAACCACATACATCAAAGCAAAGGGTGGATTGGATGTATACAGGGAAAAGAAAATCAGAAAGAGAAGAGGATGCAGAGGAGGAAAATGGATTTAAGAAAAGAAACCTATTAGGGAAGGAATTTTCTAAATTAATGGACTGGATTGAGAAGTTAGGGGACCAAAGGTGCTACATGGGTTTGTAGTATATACTCACTTATTAATATAATAAGCAATGTGTAAAATTTTTGGACTTGGAATTATACAAGGAAGAGAATTGTATTTTACTTTGAGTATTTCTTTATTGAAATCAGGTTATACAAACACAGCAGTTATATAAATGGTATAAACAACTTACAAATGTGGAAAACAGTAACCATCTAGTAGTAACATATAAAGTATATTATGTCGTATCAGAGGAAAAATATCTTGATACAAGTCTTTATTTATAAGGCAATTTAGAGGGGAAGCGGGACTGAAGGAGGGAAAGAATGGAGAAAAGTAGAGGAGAGGAAAAGTAAGGTATGAACCAGTTGTGTGTCAAGAAATAGGAAAAATCAGACAATACAAAAGGATGCACAATCCATTTTTTGCCAAGATGAATAAAATGCTGGGAAGGTGTCATTTTTCATAGCAACCATTTTTTCATAGGAGTATTGGGTATTGATCAAAGAAATCAGGTCAGTGATGTTAGGAGGTGTTGGTTGTAACCATCTGTGAATAATCAGCAATTTGGCTGCATAGAGGATATGTATAACAATAGTGTGAGTATCAGGTGAAAAATGATCAATGTTGATGTGCAGTAGGGCAAGTTTCTAGGCATGGAGAGAGAGGTGATGGGGTAAAATAGGCGATGACATGGAAGACTCCATTCCAGAACACACTAAGGGGCCTGCAATGCCAAAAAATGTGGGATAGTGAACCAATGCAACCACATAGTCTCCAACAGAGCGGGGAATTAGACGTAAAGAATTTCGAAAATTTGAATGGAGTGTGATACCACCTATGAACAGTTTTTTTGGAAAAGTTCCCAATGGTTAGAGCAGCAGGCTGCTTTATCCAACAATTGAAGTCCCACTCTCCATTGTAAGGGAATTGTATTTTAAGAAGCAATTACTTCATGGGAGACAGATAAAAATCCAAATATACCCACAAGTAGCAAATATTTCAAAGGGACAGATTCTTAGAATAAGAAGAGATTGCACAGCAATTGAGCAGTATAATAAACAATGGAAATATTGAAACAATGTTTTTTTCAAAAAGACTATAAAGAACAGGATATTAAAAAGATAAAGTAATGAAAACAGACAGGGATGAATTATTAAAAGGGGTTGAGAAAAGTTTGGGACAAAAGAACAACATGGAATATGCTTTTATTACACGTTTTGGCAAACAGCATAAACAACTAAAGCAGCTCACTCAGAAACCAGGAAAGACTGTGTTTTAGGAAAGACAATTCCTGATTTTGCAGAGTTAACCATTTTAAAGACCCCTAATTTAAAAACTCTTATTGTTCTGGTAGGTTTTTGAATCTTAGAAATCTGGAGGTACTATTAAGAATGTAAAATATTTTTTTTTTTAGGTGTGGCCGATATAAAGGTTGTAAGTAGACAAAAAAGAACAAAGGCTACAATAACAAGATTCAAAAATGGAAGAAAAGAAAAAATGTAACAATTTATTACATGTGAAAGTAAATATAGCCTTTAGAGTGTCCATGCAGACAAATTTACATTAGCTGCATTACTTAAAGATTGAGAGATCAAATCGATGAATGCATCCAATACATTGAAACAAAGAAAGACACTCATAGCATTCCATTGCAGAAAACAAATTGTCAAACTGCTGACCCTAAGGGGATGGAAATATGTGGGTTAGAAAAAATAGACAAAATTCTAGCAAGGATTAATTGTAAGGGGAAGTCTCAAGAAGGGAAACCTTCTGGATTAATAAATGTAAAACATTGAAAAAGAATGGGATGAAAGCAGCTATAGATTTGAATTGTCTTACTAAAGACACCTACAGTAGATACATTTGTAAAATTTAATGAGCTTCAGTTTGATCTCAGAGGTTATGCAGGGTTGGGCCTGGCTAATACTTGCATACTCTCTGGAAATAACAGATGCCAATTATAGCGCAATATATAATGGGATCATATATTTGTATGATGTTTTTATATTATGTTTTTAAAATATGTGGGATTATGTATAATTTATTAGTTGTCATAAATAATATTCATGAATATTTGTATTATTTTTTTCCATGATGTTTTCATTTTTTGGTTATTTCAGGTGTTATATATGTATTACAAGGGTCTTAAACTCAATTGAATTAGGAACCACTGGACAAATTTTCCTCTCCCATGTGGGCCGCTTGCCAAATTTAATAAAATGTCATACTTCAAAGCAAACTGTAACTATATACGGTACCAGTGTTAATGTCTGCGTGTGTTTATAATGTCAGTATATGTGTTTGTGATGGTTTCTTTGTATGCCATTTCATTTTTTTGTGATGGTTTGTGTATGTATTGTCAGGATTTATGTGAGTGATGTTGGTATGTGTGTTAATGTTTCTGTGTGTGTCATATCAGTATGTATACATGTGTTTATGTGTGCAGTGCCACTGTATGTGTGTGTTTTTCCCCCCACAGGTTTGAATTTAAATAATAGAGGACCAACAGATTCCCACACAGAAATACACACACACAAAAATACACCCCCCCACATAGGAATATACACACACACACACACACACTAATACATACATACATACACACACACACACTTCTTAAAATAAAAGAAAGAGCCCCCTCACTTGCTTACATTTTTTGCAGGGATCGGGAACATTTCCTGGTGATTGAGTGGGAAATTAGTATGGTCTGCATCTTTGGCTAGTGTAAACGTTACTAATCCTTCCTTTCGGCAGGTGCTCAGTGAAGGCTGTCAGAGCGCATGCTCTGACTCATACTGAGCACCGGCCCAGCTAGGAGCAGCTATTTGACAAAAATGCAGACCATGTAGCTGCTCCCCCAAGTCATGTACTTGGCCTGTGACTGTGTGTTTGACTTGTCAGCCAGCTGCAGGCCACATGGTACCAGTTCATGGGCTGGAATTGGCCCACGGGCCACTACTTTGAGACGCCTGATGTATTAGATGTACATACTATGTAAGATTAAGTTTTTTATGTGACTATAGACAGGGCCGGTGCTAGGATTTTTCCCTACACAGGCAAAGTTGCATTTTTGCGCCCCCCAACCCCCTCCCCGACCCCCTGTAGCGCTGGGCCTGCTCCCTATCAAGGGCCTGACTATAGATTTGACATGGAAAGTGTTAATATGGATTGTTAATGTAGGGGTTCTTTTTTTCTTTCTTTTCCATTGAAAGGTTTTATTTGTTTTAAAACAGCCATGTAGAAGACATACATTCACATTTACAGTCAGCAAGGATAAACTTGGTCTGTATCCCCCTGTTGACCCTCCCCACCTACCACCTTCAACAAACAATACAATAATACAATATAACCACAATACTTGTCAAAAACCGACAAGACAAAAACAAAAACAACAAAAAGAAAGGGGGAAAACACCAGAATAGTTTCGTAGTTAGCTTTATATAAGAGTTGATAGTTTTTCGGGATGTTAATTCCAAGGTATAATATATGTGAGGTCCTCAAGTCAAAAGGGAAGTTTTGTTGTAACATCTCAGCTTCAGAGCTTTGCCTCGAGATATTGGGAGCGGACGACTTAGTCTCGTTGACCTTCAAGTTAGAAATTTTTGCAAAAAGATTTAAGTTACTAAGCAAATTAGGGAGGGATATATGTGGATTGGTCAGTGTAAGCATCAAGTCGTCCACAAACATATGTAGCTTATACTCTGTATGTCCCATCTCTACACCCCTCACACTCGTATCTGCTTGAATGAGGCAGGCCAATGGTTCTATAGCTAGAACAAATAGGAGTGGAGAGAGGGGGCATCCTTGGCATGTACCACCCAGTATTGGAAACGGAACCGAGTTGTATTGAAGGTATCTTACTGAAGCTGAGGAACCTCGATATAATGTCTGCAACCAGACTATAAAATTTTTAGAAAATCCCCATTTCCCCAAGACATAAAATAAATAATCCCAAGAAACAAAGTCAAATACTTTCTGGAGGTCCAGTGATAGCAATATGCCTGGTATTTTCACATTGTGCCTACGATGTATAAGGTGTATAATTTTCCGTGGATTATCTGAAGCCTGTCTATGTGGGATGAATCCCACCTGATCTCGATGAATTAGAGTTGGCAGGAATTGATTTAGCCTTGTAGCTAAAATGTTAGCAAACAATTTTATGTCTACATTTAATTAAGAAATTGGTCTATAATTGTGTGGATCTGTGTTATCTTTTCCTACTTTGGGGATCATCGCTATATGTGCTAACAGAGTGGAAGGGTGAACCATATGACCCAGTTTTAAGTGATTAAATAGTGGTACTAAGTGGGGTGCCAAACTATCTGAAAACTTTTGATAATATAATGCTGAGTATCCATCTGGACCTGGTGTCTTGTGTATCTTTAAAGATTTAATAGCGTGTGTTACTTCCAGTATAGAGACATCTGCATCCATTGTGTTTATCATGTGTTCAGTCAGAGGGGGTAAAGATATTCTTGACATTAACTGGTCTGCTACCTGAGGTTGAAGCCTGCAAGTTTTACCATATATCTGGGAGGGAATGGAAGAAAATCTAGATACGATTATAGCAGGGTTCGCAGTAATGGAATCGTCTGGTAGTCGTAGTTTAATTTGTGTTGGTACCTGTGGTTTTGCTTTCAGCATATTTGCCATCATTGGACCAGGTTTGTTGGCATATGCATAAAACATATGTTTGGACCAACGAATCTGTTTTTCCACTTCATTATTTAGTAGAAAATTAATTTCTGTTTTAAGTCAATTTTACTTTGGGTAGATGCCTTGGGGCTATTTCTCCATTCGGATTCTAATCCTTCCAGGCGGGAGGTGAGATCTAATAGTTTCCTACTCCTCTCTTTTTTCCATCTAGATGCCAGACTGATAAGTTCCCCTCGTACAACTGTCTTATGAGCTTACCACAGTGAGATTGGTGATGTTACCAAACCCTAATTTTCCATAAAGAATGAAAAGATAGATGTTTGTATATGTTCTGCTGATCCCGAGAATGTAAGGAGGGAATCGTTTATTCTCCAGTTAAAGTTTGGGGGAATAGGAGAAAAAGATGCACATTTTATCAATACCGGAGAGTGATCTGACCATGTAGTTGAAAGAATATTAGCTTTCTTAATTGAGGGAAGGAAGCTTGGATATGTAAAAATGTGCTCTATTCTGGAAGAACTTTTGTGAGGACAAGAGTAGTGAGTATATTCTCGTGTTGTGGGTTTTTTTTCCCTCCAAATATCAATCAAATTGTGTTCAGCCAACAGTGTGCGAATTAATGTGGAGTAGGTGTGAGAAGAAGATAATGTGACCCTAGTTTTCAGTCTGTCCAGTTTGACATCTATGACCAAGTTGGAATCCCCCATCATCAGTAATGTGCCTTGCGTGTGTTTATCAATTACTCCCAGCAAGTGAGAAAAAAAAACGTGTTTGTCTGTGACTAGTGACTAGTGTTACTATTGTTTCAAAAATATTCCCCATCAAGATTAAATATCTCCCTGCCAGGTCTACTATCTCCTTTAAACAAGAAAAAGGTGTATTTTTATGAAATGCTATTAGGACACCTCTCTTTTTTTCTGTAGAATTAGCTTGAAATACTTGAGGATAATTTTTATGCATATATTTTTAGTTAAAGGAGTTAGAAAACCTTGTTTCCTGTAAACATATTACATTTGCCTGGCAGGATGAAAAATAATTAAATGCGATTTTTCGCTTCTGTGGAGAATTTAACCCCTGTACATTATGCGATACTATGCAAAATTCAGTGGTCGCCATTTCAAAGATGAAATGAAGTTGTGTATCATAAATTCCTGAGGTAAGTGATGTAACAATACCTCCAACTTCTTATTTCTAGATTTTTGTGTTTTAACCAACCGTCCCCAAAAAAAACAAAATACACGTAGTACAACAAAAAACAGACACAAAACACAACCAAAAACACTACACATACGTATGCTATACAGCATAAAAAAACACTACACAAAATTATGCTATAACCCATAGAACCTGCCAAGCAGGAGTGGAAAATATATACCATTATTTCCCTAATGGGGGGGGGCGCCCTTTTCACCCTGGCATCGCAGACAGCCATGGAGAGAGGACAAGGAGAGGAAAAGAAGAGGGGAGGAGAGAAGAGAGAGGGAAGAAAAAAAACAGGGAAAAGAGAAAAACAGGGGGGAGAAGAGAGGGAAACACCCTTCACATGTTACCAGCATATTCCAACATAATCATGTGCATAACTATATCTTATGCTTCATACAGTTGTAAGTGGTCAATGTACTTTATATATTTCTTAACCCTGTCCCCCAAGGGCATCTTGTGTGCTCAGGGGAGTATGGAAGTCCTCTAACTATCATCGCCTGTTCCTGATGTGTTTCTCCCATAATGGGGCTAATCGTTTTCCCTTTAAGGGTTTTGAAGCTGGAAATGTCAATTCCGCATCTAAATCCTCTAGATTCATTCATTTTAACCATGTGAGTAGAGGTCCGGCTTCCTCCGGAGATGAGAAGGTATATATCCGATCATTGTAGCTAAAGAGAGTGTTAACCGGGTGCCCCCATTTATACTTAATACCCTGTTGCTGTAATACCCTTAAAAATGGTTTCAGAGCTCTATGGCGTTGTAGAGTTTGAGGGGCTAAATCTGTGTAGATCTGGTATTCATAGTCCTGATGTCTAAGAGGCCGTTTGTTCCATGCTGCTTGGACTACAGCCTCTTTTGTTTTAAAAGATGTTAGTTTCAAAATTGCATCTCGTGGGGTCCCATCTGTCCATTTAGGCCCCAGGGTTCTATATACTCGGTCTATCTCCAGTTTGCCTGCTGGGTATCCTGGGAGCAGGTCTGAAAGTATGGCTAAGATGTCAGTCTCTAAGTTGGCCACCCCTTCTGGGACCCCTTGAAACCTTAAGTTACCCCTCCGGCTTTTATTTTCCAAGTCCCCTATTTTTAAATTGGCCTGAGAGAGGTCATTTTTCATTAATTCAAGGTCTTGTTCATGTGCTTCGATCACCGTAATAAAATCATCCGTTTTATTCTCTATATCATGAATTCTGTTTCCCATTTCTTTAATATCTCTAGTCAATTGAGAAGCCAATTTATCTGTAGCCATTTGTAGTTCCTTCTGTAACAGTATCTTAAATTTCTCTAATAATTCTTCATCTCTACATGTTACCTCTGGCCTGTCGGCTGGCGATTGAGAAAGAGATCTTTCTCCTTGCATGGGCTCTGCTGCTTCCATCAATTCTGGAGAGGAAACCCGAGAATCCTGTAGTGTAGGGGTTAAAGACAGTCTTGATGTAGGTTGTGACCCAGAAGTGGCTGTGCTCCTTGTCATTTTGGTAGTTGACTTCCCTGCCATGGTCCCCTTCGTTTTATTCCCCCTCACCTGTGTACGCTGAGGCCCTGAATTTCGACCCATCCGGCCCGTCGATCGTCCACAAGTGCTCAGACTTCCGGTAATGGGCCCCCCAGGTGATGCACGCTCCGGCCGGTATTGGACACCCCGGAAGGTACACATGGGGACTGCTAGCGCTGCGGGCTGCATGTTGCCTCAGCCGTTCCACCTGGCCGCTCACTCTCTGCCGAGACCTTCGCCTCCGTTTTCGGCCGCCACCTTGCCCGGATGGAATGGAGGCAGCTCAGTAGGCAGTCGTCCTGCTCGGCTGCTCACCAACGCCCCGCCCCCTTGCGTCTCCGCGTCATCGCATTCGTCACGTCCCGTAGGGGTTATTTTTAAGCTGTTAGGAAAGTAGTTGTTTAGCCGGGCCACTGTTTTGTTGCTGTTTTGAAGCAAATAGAGTTAACCAAACTAAAAACTGCAGTCATTTCTTTACAGAACAAAATATCGCTGAACATATGCAAAATACATTTTAAGGACATGAAATGTTCCAAAAGAAATATGTGGGTGTTTCATGTAGGATGGTATTTGTTTTCAAAGTTGTATTTTAAATCTACATGCCATAATCAATGAGGTTTATTTTTTTAGTCCTCATTTGAAACAAATGCCTGAGCTTTTTCGTGTGATTATCTCTTTGTTCTTTATTTCATTGATTTTATATGAGTCTGCTCGTGGTTTATTTGTCCCACTATTCCTGCCATTTCTTATTAAGACTGCTTTTAATTAAACCATCAAATTCTTTATGTCTCCTATTGGGATAGGAAAACAAATCTCCTTATCCATTATTGATTTTTAACAGCTTGATCAGCTGCTGCATTTCAACACTAGAATACTACAGTTTAGCTAAAGTTTGAGAATTATGGTAAATAGGATTTTAAGTATAATTCTAATTTTATTTTACTTTCACGCCTTTTGTATTTCAATCATGCAACTGTATGAATACGTTTCACCCTCTATGTATGCACTGGTCATTGTTTCCAGAGCTAAATGTATAATTAATTCATAGAATTCCTTGGTGGACAACAGATAATATACAGTGGGTAAAACTGAAGCTGGTTATGTACTCTTCATTCCCCAGTGTCTGGAGGTATACAGCTGGCCATTCCGTGATGGTCAGGTATAAATACAGTTCCATTTATGACAGTTCATTTAAATGTTTTGAGTCTGGGGCATCTGTTTTCCACATGTTGCTCTCTAGCCATTGTCAGAAACAAGAGCTGCCAACCAATCTTGAAACAAGGTGTCAGTGTCCAGTTTTCTATTCTTCTTTTTCAGGTTCTGTTGGGGGATTGGTGCAGGACAGAAATTAGCTCCCCGAGAACTTCTGATAGATTGCAGTAGAGGACATCCAAAGGGAGGGGGAAAAGCTAGTTGTAGACAAGATTGTTCATGATAGCTTTAAATATGGTTTCTCTGGTTCTGCAGGTTGACATATAAAAGAAATAATAGGAAGAAGAAAAATTATAATTTTTTTCTTTCATATAAATCACAAGTATAAGGTGAGTGCTCATTTTTATAAGGTTATCCTACTAGCTGTGAAAAAGTAACTCACTTCTTATAATATCACTTTATGGCACATCTTACCGAAGTACATACAGTACATATATCTCAATTCACTAACAGTTAAATACCGCATCACGTTTTGTGGTAAAGTAACTCAAGCGTTATTTATCTCTTGAGTATACAATTCACTAAAATATATTCATTATTTACCAAATTAAATATTTCTGCAAATAATGCAGCATTGTTTGCCTATTTTCTGTGTTATATTTGCCGTTATTTTTTAACCTTTTTTATTTTTTTGGTCATTCTCAGTGTACAAAAATAGCACATGGGTGCAGACAACTACAGCAATAACATTAAAAACCAGCCAAGGCACACGTGAACACTTACACTCTGCACACGCTGACAGGCGTTAAATACCGGCTGCCCCAGGAAAGTGCTATTCACAATAGACTTTTTTTTAAAAGTGATTTGACTTTAACAGTCAATAACTAATGCACATGCAATATTTAATTTTAATGAATTTAAAATTTTGTTATCGCATGTGATATTTCACTAAAAGCAGTCATGTACCCTGAATATTGCATGCGATAATGTTTAGTGAATTGACCCCATAGTCCTTGTCAAACAAATATGTAATGTAGGAATGATTTTTTTCCACAACTACATATTGTTTTAGTTATATAATTTTAGGAATATTACTAATATATAATTACATTTACCTTAGATTATTGTATTCAGATTTTTGTCTTTCAACTTCTGCCTTAGCATTATTATATCTACAGTATATCTATACATGTCAGGTTTCTTGAGATTTCTCCAGGTTAGTTGGGGATTGGGGAATGATGGGAAGCCTGCATCCTCCATTGCCTCATCCTATAGTAGCATAATGTGCCCCA
>NW_017307847.1:289823-334189 GCF_000935625.1 Nanorana parkeri
CCCCTCTCCACTGGTTCTTTCACTGCTTAACTGACAAGGCATTAAGACTGCGGAAAGTGAAATACTTTTTTAAATTGATGAGGCTTTTGCAACCTGGCTGGGAGAAGTCTATTGAGCTGTAAAGCACTGGCACATCCAGGAGAGAGAGGACTTGCATGCTTGGGATGCAAATAAACAAGGAAAGCCGTGGCCATCAGATCTTGGTAAGTATATATCTATGGAGGGTGAGAGTGGGATCGGTTAGCTCAGAGTAAAGGGGCAAAAAGAATAAGTGCACTTTGTTTTAAGGACATGATAGCTAGGAGAAATAACTCTGTGGTGCCTCCTTCACTTTGTGTCCTAAACATGAGGTATTCTTCTTAATGGTAAATCCAGCCCTTTGTGCAGGTCATTGTCTGTCTGTGAGAGAACTCAGTGTTGCTCAGAATTTTCACCACTGGCTGCACTGCTCCCTATCATTTTCATACCTGTTTTTTGCTCTCCTATTCATCATCATCCTTAGTACATTAAGGATCACACAGTGCTTCTTATTATCACTGAACATTCACTTTGATATATCAGCACTGGACTAAGGTGTTTTATTACAAAGGCTGTCACTATTTTCACAACATTTAACATTTTTTGCCATGCAGAGACTGCAAGAAATCTGTAAATTAATTGGCAGTGCCAGCTTTTACTTTCATCTTGCCATTTCAGGATTTAGAGGCTTTTTTTAGAAGCTCTGGTTGTCTTGTCATTGAATAGAGCTGTAGACTCTATGGAGACTGAAAATCCTTAGTGTATGGCCCCATTAAAGTCAATGGGGGCTCAATGCATAGGTGTGGCTGCACTGCAGAAATCTTTTTTGGACACGCTATAAACAGCAGAGGAGACTGTGACTCTGGAACTAAGGTAGATAAGTATCACTGAGTGAAGTTTAGTGTATTTTAGCTGACTACATTGGATGAAGTCTGGGCATACTAGGGGCAACAAAATAAGTTGCCGGTTTTGGCTGTTTGTTTTTTTTAATAAATTCTTTATTTCAAGTTTTAATTTTTTTAAATAAAACCGGAAAGTGTACCCGTGTGCACTCGCAGGTCCGGGCACGAAAAGGACATTTAGAACATGACATAGGCAAGGAGTCAGCATATAGGGTACAGTCAAACAATAAAATCCCTGTTAGTGTCATTGGAGCATACATGCATGAAGGGTACCCTCTCATGGAGACCCAAAGATACAGGCGCTGGTCGAGATTGCATCCCAGCGTGTATGTGTTTCCATATATTCTACAAGGTGCATAGGTGGTAGAGACCATGAGTATCGCTTAGGGGGAGGCGCGGCCCCTGCCGACCCACCGCTTAGGTTGGCCCGGCGGTATCGGCGGACTACCCGGGCCTAGCCCATCAGGACATGGTGACCTTCCCTATAGCGAGTGGGGAGATAGTAGTCATGAGGGTATTGCTAGTGTTGCCATATTCGGGGTAGGGAAGGGGGAAGGGGGTGGAGTACTGACCAAGAGCAATGGAATGCAAGCTCGGGCCACGTTCAGTAAGTGGATTAGAACCGATCTGGAGTAACTCTTAGGCGAGAAATGGTTATGGCGGAGGAGGAAGAATGCCGGTTCGAGTGGGACGGTGTGGTCTGTTAATTTTTGGGTTATCGCTCGGACCTGGGACCAAAACGTGCTCACCAGAGGACAGGACCAGAAGATGTGGAGCATGTCTGCACGGGTGGAGCCACAGCGCCAGCACGCGTCTGGCACATCTCGGAACATCTGGTGGAGTTTGTGGGGGTTCCTATACCAGCGCGTGAGGATTTTATATCCCAGCTCTTGATATTTGTTGCAAATGGATGACTTCAGGGAATAGCGTAGCAATCTGTCTCTATCAATCTGTGGGAATTGGATACCCAATTCCCGTTCCCAGTGGTCAATGAAGTATAACGGGAGTTCTAAATTGGTGTTGAGTGTTAGCTGGTAACAAAGGGAGAGTGTTTTGGCTATTGGTCCTGCGTCTACACAAGTTTGTTCGAAGGCTGAGAGGTTCCGCGAGTAGGTAGAGGGAGCTGGGAGGGATGACAGGGAGTGTGTTAGTTGTAGACATCTCCACGTTCCCAAGTTCCCTAGGTCGGGATCAGTGGAACTTGGGATGGCCCGTTTAAAAAATGCAATACCCAGAATTTTCCCCTGGCTACGAGACGACGAAATAGTCAGTCTTCCAGACCTGGGGGGAACCCGGTGTTACCTTTGATTGGTTGCATGGGAGAGGGCTGTATAGATAATTTTGCCCTTACGAATGCCCGACTGGTTACCTGCCAAGTGGATCCCACCGTCGGGTGAGATCTGACAGACCTAGGCATAGGCCCGTTGCACCATGGTAAGGCTGGCAGAGGAATGTCAGTCATGGATTCTTCTAGTTCAATCCACGGCTTAATGTCTCCGTGGCGGCACCAGTCGATCACTCGGGACAGGTGAGACGCTACGTAATAGAGGTGGAAGTCGGTTAGGGCTAGCCCACCCACTGCCTTAGGGCGCCGCAGAATCGGTTAGCCGGAGTCTGGGGACTTTACCGGACCAGATAAGATCGGAAACCATTGTCTGTATGGATCGGAAGAACGCGCGTGGGATCAGTATTGGGAGGGCTCGGAAGGGGTATAGGAGACGTGGGAAGATGTTTTGCTTGATAATGTTACATCGCCCGGTCCAGGAGAATGTGGAGCGGGGCCACCCTTGGAGATCTGTCTTAACCTTTTGTAGTAATGGGGGGAAATTTAGACTGTAAGCGTCCGCCAAGTTTCGGGGTATGAGAACCCCTAAGTACTTAATCGATGTGGAGGACAGCATGGGGGGTGGGATTGTTAGGTTCAGGGCTGCTGACTTCTGAGTGTTGATATGGTAATTGGATAGCTCACCGTAGCATTGCAATACCGCAAGTAAGTTGGGTAAGGTTGTGTCTGGGGCCGTTAGGAAGAATAGTAAGTCGTCAGCAAATGCCGCTACTTTGTGCGTAGTCCCCCCCACCGTCATGCCCTGAATGTCCGGGTTGACTCTGATGGTCCGGAGCAGGGGTTCCAAGGTCATGATAAAAATGAGCGGTGAGAGTGGGCAGCCCTGCCTGGTACCGTTTGAGATCGGGAATGGGGCAGACAACAAGGCCTGTACTCATGCGAGCATGCCTGAGCCCGGCCCCACGTGTTCCATGGTAAGTCGAAGAAAGGACCAGTTGACCCTGTCGAAAGCCTTCTCTGCGTCCGTGGACACAATTAGACTCGGGATGGATTTCGACAGGGCCGAGTGTATAATGTTGAGGGCTCGGGTGGTGTTGTCGCGGGCCTCTCTGGAGGGGACGAACCCCGTCTGGGTGGTGTGGACCTGGGAAGGAACATGGGGGAGCTCCACATGGATAGGACCTTGGCCAATAACTTGGTATCCACGTTCACTAAAGAGATTGGACGGTAACTTGGGCAGACCGTGGGGTCTGTGTCTGGCTTGGGGATCACCACAATGTTGGCCGATAGCGCGTCTCTGGGCATGAGTTCACCCTCTCGTATTGAATTCCATGCCGCTAACATGGGTGCGATTAGTAGATCCGAGAAGGTTTTATAATACAAGAGGGTGAAGCCGTCAGGGCCCAGGTCCTTACCCGTGTTGGTGTGTTTAATGGCTGCCTCTAGTTCCATAGAGGAAATCGGGGATTCTAGGGATTCGCGTATCTCAGGAGAAAGGGTGGGCATGGATGATGCTTCCAAGTAAGCCCGAATGCGACGTTGTCGCTTCGTCAGGGCCTGGGCCTCCCGGGGACCGGGGAGATTGTAGAGGTTGGAATAATAATCCCGAAAAGCCGTGACTATGTCGTCTGAGAGGTGACACATCCTTCCAGAGTAGACTCAGAGTAGAGAGACTTTATGGGTGGGACGTATGTACGGGATCGTTGTTGCCTAAGAGCCTGCGCCAGGGAGCGGCTGCACTGGTTGCCATACTCGTAGAAGTGGCCGCAGCACTTGGCTGGGGTAACTTTCGCTCTGTCCATGAAGAGGGATCGTAGGGAGTCACGCAAGCGGAGCTGGGCCAGAAGGGAAGGGTCCTGGCGTTGTTTGTGCATGACTTCAAGAGTATGGATTTGTGTGAGAAGAGAATGCTGCTGACCCAACCATTGTTTCTTGCGGCGGGCACCTCATTTAATTAGGGTGCCCCTTATGTACGCTTTGTGTGACTCCCATATGGTGTAGTGTGAGCAGTCTGGTGATGAGTTCAATGTAAAATAGGAGCGGAAGTCACGTTCAATATCAGGGGATAACCCGGGGTCTTGTATGAGCGATTCATTGAGTCGCCATTTCCAGCTTCGAGGCTCTTGGGGGCCTATCTCCAGCACGAGGAGGATTGGGGCGTGGTCCGAGTAAGTGATGTTACCTATCTCTGTGCGGGAATTCCTAGAGAGGTTGCTGTGGTGTACCAGGAAAAAGTCAATGCGGGTGTAGGTATCATGAACGGTCGAGTAATAGGAATAGTCCCTAGTGTCAGGGTGGTGAATGCGCCATATGTCGGACAGCTGGTGGGCGTGGAGGCATTTTTTAAGGCGTCTCAGCGCCGCAGTGGAATCAACTACAGGGCCTAAGTGTAGATTAAAGTCCCCCCCGATCACGAGCATACTCTCACGGAAGTCCCCCCCTTTTTTGGCTGTTTTATTATGACAGGTCGTATGAACATGGAACGTTTCCTGTGGAATCTATGTAGAAATTACAGAATTTATGTAGAAATCTACGTAGAAAAAAACAACCAATGTGTCTGCCACCTACAACCCTTTCATTATTCCTTCAAATATGTTGTCAGATATGGGAGCAGTACTGGGTTGGTAAGATTCCAGCCCTAACAGAAAAGCATAGGGTGGAGCACTGCCAAGACATCAAACTGGGCAAATGAGTTTATAGACTTGTGGAAAAATGCATAGGTGTTGTTTAAAAGGCTGTGGTTAAATAATTCTAATAGCACTTACATTTTGATGTGCAATTGTCAAAGTAACTGTCATTTTTTTTACATATGCTAGTAAGTATTAATGATGTTTATATGCCAGCCATACTCTGCTGCACATGCTTCCAAACTTAGTAAGTTACTGTACACATAGCGATAAACTTATGGATTGGTGAGATAGTGCCTGAAAATGGCTCACAACTGCAAAACACTACCAGTTTTATACGATTATTTCCATCATATAAAGGTTCTTACTAGTAAGTTTATAAGGAAGCCTATTTACAAATATAGACTGCTGGTCTGCTATGCCTAGAATATTTAAAATATATTTCCTGTGGGATCTACATTCACAGACCACAAACTGATTTTTGGATAATGGTACAACAATTGTGAATGAGAAGAAATTTAAAAAGTACTATATATAGGTACTATCCTCTTCATCTGTAAATATATTTTACTAATAAATAGGATAATGAGTGATCTTTATGTGGAATAATTATAGTTCATAAAAAGCATTTTACAATTTAAATTATTTTATTTTTCATTTCATGTAGTTGTCTGTGTTAGACAAATTGACTAAACTCTTTTTGGATAATTTGTTTTCTAGGAAAAGAATTATTCAAGGACACCTTTCACTACACTAAATATAAAAGACCACCTACTACCAATGCTATAGCATGACTTAGAGTAATCAAGCTAAACATATTCTTAACTAATATGATATTTACTTCAGATCACAGTACTCATAAACCAGATTACTGAGATGTCAGGGGATTTTGATCAATAAGTCATCACAAATTCCATAAAGGGAAATGTTCAAGGTGTATCGAATGTTAGAAATGTACAGATGAAAAAGAAAGGCATAGCTCAGCCTGTAAAACATGGCACATCACTATATCAGAAGAAGGCTCTGTCAGCACAGATCATTATGTCGCTACATGGAAAATATCTCCTGTCATATTGTCCCACTACTTGTAAGTCACTACTTGCGTGATTCTACATGTTCCTGGAAGGATCCCCCCTGCTTTTTGATGCTGCTGAGCGCACCATGCAATCAGTATGTTCCCCAGGGTCACTTTGTATCAATGCCATTTCAATGCAGCAGTGACTGATGAGCCTTTTATGTCCCTGGTGGGGTGCATCACACGATTATCATGTTTCTGTCACAGTACTCCAAACAGTTGTCATATCCCTGGTAGGGTGCACTAAGTAATTGATATGTCCTTCAGCAGGTCCCCTTTGTGCTCACCTTTTCCAAGCCAGGTTGCCACATGCAGTCTCCATATCCTAGACAGGGTGCATTATAGTCACTATCTTCTTAAAAAAGTGTTTCCTTGGCTCTGAAATGTACCTGTAAGATTTTGCTCAACTCAAGCACAGAAGCTACCTGCAGTCTCTAGCACTGGCACTCAGTTGGACTGCAACACCCGGCAGTTGGAAGCCGGGTGTTGCACCATTTTTTAGACGTTTATATAAATGGTATCTCTGGTCAAAAACTAAAAATGTATTTCTAAATTAAATTTCCATAAGCTCTATCCCATTTCTAATATCCATAATGATCTAGAGTAGTTTGTAAACTTACTATTTGAAGATGCCCATAGGATGTACTTCCTCACTGCCCTTACACAATTTCACTCAGCCCTGTTAATATGCAATTCCAAGTGACACACCTCTCCTCCTGAACTACAACTTAACGTCAGAGCAATGTTACATTATCATTGCTTGCTGGAAGCAATGGATGATAGGATATGTTAAAGAAATTGAGATTGCATTACATCAAGCAGCAGGGAAAGCACACTGGGAATCCAGGAAGTTGTTAAACGTGATGGGCAGATGGAAGGCAGCACTCACTACATAAAAGGGATTTTTTCAAGTACGCTTTGATTGCATTATCAAGAACAACTCTAGTATGTATTCCTATTACAATGCTGATGTTATAACAGGAGAGTTATGTGACTTTGGAGCTCTTTTAATCTACACACCTTATTTACCAGAAAGATATTTCACTGCAATTTACAGAATACATTGTCTATCTACATGAGTCCCATCTACATAAACCACAAAGGAGCATAAGGTCAAAATACTCTTCTGTAGTATCATCCAAGGCACAAACAAACAAGGGACAAATTAGACAGAAGAGAGTAATAGAGGAAAATCACCAGATTCCTGAGAAACATACTGATTCTATGAAACAGCACTTCTGTCAGGGTGTTAACTAGTCCAGGTTCAGTTCAGGAACCCAGCTCTCCAAGGCAGTGGGCCTGTTTACATAGCCTTGGTCATCTAAGCGATGTGAACAACCAGAATGCAAGGTTATGGTGGACACATGTGTGAACTAGAGGGTAGTTTTTTTAATAGATTTACAGTTTTTTTTAGGTATGTGAGAAAATTTAGAACACCAAAGTATTTAAACATCTGCAGTGCATAGTTCTGAATCTAGTAGTAAAAGATTACGGGAAACAACAAGTGCTTTCAGCAAACAGTAACATGCCATACAGAAATATTGTTGTTCTCTGAAATGCACAACAAACAAAACTTGAGGTACTTTTTTTTAAAGGGTTTAAGGGCAGTTAATAATCAACATTTTCTTGGCAAGTATATCTACTAAAGCAACAGACTGTGCAAACTCAACAGACAATTCATAGCTATTTTATCGGTGGGTCTAGCCTCGGGGGCCACAACTGTACAGATATGTCACTGGTTTCAGTGATTACATCATCTTTAAAACAAAAATCAAGAAGATTCAAAGACTCAAACTTTCTTGACTATGTTTTGTTTGCAATTTCAGATCAACCTTTTGTGCTATTTTGAATGCAATCATTCCATATTTTGTCGGTCTGGATTTTACAATATACTTTCTGCCCACCATTTCAAAATCTTTCATTTATTTCTAAATAGCTTTTCATTCCTCAAATAAGATTTGCAGCTACAGCTACTTGGTTCAATGTCCATTTCATTCATACATAATTAAAGCATTAGTCAATCTGCCAGTGAAGACATAACATATTTCACAATGTACGCTGTTGTGATTAATAACAATATAAATGCATTTAGTTATTTAGCTCACAGAAAAGCAAATGCCTGGATAAAAAACAGTCAATAACTCCCCGTACTGTGTTCATGTTCTTTCTTGTTGGAGATTAAGAACCAATCAAAATTCAAAATGATATTGTAATTTGGCTTATTTTCCAAATTGCAAACAGAATTAGTAGTCTCCTAGGTTACTTGTATCCCTTTTCCTAAAATAACAGGTTATATCTAACTCTTAGAACTTTGCATCCTTATAAAAAAAAAAAGAATCAACAAGTAATTAATAAAAATGTATTAAAATAACTGAAATAATAGTTGCACTTACAAACTGTGTACTAATACTTTCTGCTCTCTGCACCCCTCTCCAGATGCATACTTACCTTGCAATGCCCCCCCAACCCAGGCTCCATTGTTTGTCTACATCCTTCATACAAAGTACCTGTGCACTAGCTGCATCTGAAAAGTAACTTCTTTTTAGTGGGCCTAAGTGTCTTCCGCCTTTGGATATGGCCCCATTGAAGTCTACAGGAAATTCTGAGCAGGAGTGGCTAGTGCACAGAGACTGCACACAGATTGCAAGGTTAGTATGTAACTGTGGAATGTAAGGTAGTTTAGCTCAGGAAAGGGGGGGGGGGGGGAAGGGAGAATTCAAATTTTTTTATATTTAAAGAATTTGTGTATTTTGAAAGGACCAGCTTCCATAGACTTCGATGCGGTTCACCAGTGTGTTCGGATTTAGCAGATTTTGTTCCTGGGTGCTCGGTTTTCTCATCACAAGTTATGACACCATTAAAAGTAAATACACCACTAATGTTCAGATACTCTCAAAACCATTGCCCAGCAGCTAACAAAAAAAGAAGTTAACAGTCACATGAACACAAACAAAAAGACTGTGACAATGTATTGAGATATTTTACATATACACATATATAGATGATTTGCATTGCTCTAATTACTGATTCCACTGCCCGTCTTTGTTATGTGTTCACTTTATATCTCCTTTAGGTAATCAAAAGTGTCTGGAAAACAGTGCAAACATAATGAACCATTGATACAAGACTGAATAGATTTATGGATCCATCCTATATGCATCACATTCTTGTAGGGGGATGTATGCAATATCCTTGCCATGTGCCTATTGCATTTTCCTTTTCTTTGTTGGCAAGAGAAGTTGCCTGCTGCTATAGCTCATCCTCCTGCATACAGAGAACCATGTGCCACCCCACTGCTGTAAATAGCAGTTATTTTAGAAGTTTTAGCATGTGTGTTTAATGGCCAGTAGATGTGTGCATGGCTGAAAATGTTGTTTCATTTTCATTTCAATTTAGATATTTTTTTCGGTTTCTGAAATTCTCATCCATATGATATCCGTTATTTGGAATTTGGATCAATCCAACTTCAGATCAATTTGAATCTATTTGGTTGGAGTTTAGTATGTTGTTAAATGAGAAATTTAAAAAAAAACAGTGTGGGGTTAGGGTTAGGCTTCAGCACAAAAATCACCAACGCAACTCACCTGGGATCACGCCAGCATCATGCAGGTACTGTGGCAATGTGCATATATGAGAGAAAGAACAGTGCCCTGCATATGGGAAAAGCTGTAGAGCATGTGGTAGATTAAATCATTTTGCTGGAGTGTGTTTGTCTAGTAAAACAGAAGCAAGGAAACTGCACACAGTTTAACACATGTCAGATCTTGAGAATGCACACTTGCTTAGCACTGATGTGGTTTACACGAAGGAATGCATTGGTGCTGTACAATCTAAAGGCCAAAAATGGTTTGTAAATCTCAGACTAAATAATATATGCCAACCCTGCCAGCTGGACTCGGGTGCAACATGTAATGTCATGAGTTTAAAAGACAAAATGAAACTGGCACCTAGGGCACCTCTTCAGCCTAGTGGCACCAAACTGAAATTATATTCAGGGGAGCTAATGGAATCAATGGGACGTTTCCGAACAGAATGCTGCATACGTGGACATATGCACAAACTTGAATTTGAGATTGTGGAAGCCAATCAGAAACCGCTACTGTCTGGTTCAACATGTGAGCACCTGGGTCTGATGCAGTTCACCATTCCTGCTGAGCTACATAATGTCGATAATCAGTCTGCAAAATCCTTGACAAGGCCACTGACAAAACAGCAAATCCTCAAAGTCTATAGTGATGTGTTTGATGGCCCCATAGTATCTGTTCCAGGAGAGGTTCATTTTGAACTTGACCCTACCATTCCACCAGTACAATGTGCCCCACGCAATGTGCCAGTAGCCATTAAGCCGCAGGTCAAAGCGCAACTGGATAAGTATGAAGCTGAAGGGCATCTTACTTCAGTATCAGAGCCTACGGACTGGATAAGCAACATGGTTGTTATTAGGAAGCCTGAGAAGATCAGAATTTGCATCGATCCCAAGTTTTTGAATATGGCCCTGAGACGGTCAGAAATGTATAATTCCAATTTGTTCCAATCATGTTATTTAAAGAATTTGTGTATTTTGAAAGGACCAGCTTCCATAGACTTCGATGCGGTTCACCAGTGTGTTCGGATTTAGCAGATTTTGTTCCTGGGTGCTCGGTTTTCTCATCACAAGTTATGACACCATTAAAAGTAAATACACCACTAATGTTCAGATACTCTCAAAACCATTGCCCAGCAGCTAACAAAAAAAGAAGTTAACAGTCACATGAACACAAACAAAAAGACTGTGACAATGTATTGAGATATTTTACATATACACATATATAGATGATTTGCATTGCTCTAATTACTGATTCCACTGCCCGTCTTTGTTATGTGTTCACTTCATATCTCCTTTAGGTAATCAAAAGTGTCTGGAAAACAGTGCAAACATAATGAACCATTGATACAAGACTGAATAGATTTATGGATCCATCCTATATGCATCACATTCTTGTAGGGGGATGTATGCAATATCCTTGCCATGTGCCTATTGCATTTTCCTTTTCTTTGTTGGCAAGAGAAGTTGCCTGCTGCTATAGCTCATCCTCCTGCATACAGAGAACCATGTGCCACCCCACTGCTGTAAATAGCAGTTATTTTAGAAGTTTTAGCATGTGTGTTTAATGGCCAGTAGATGTGTGCATGGCTGAAAATGTTGTTTCATTTTCATTTCAATTTAGATATTTTTTTCGGTTTCTGAAATTCTCATCCATATGATATCCGTTATTTGGAATTTGGATCAATCCAACTTCAGATCAATTTGAATCTATTTGGTTGGAGTTTAGTATGTTGTTAAATGAGAAATTTAAAAAAAAACAGTGTGGGGTTAGGGTTAGGCTTCAGCACAAAAATCACCAACGCAACTCACCTGGGATCACGCCAGCATCATGCAGGTACTGTGGCAATGTGCATATATGAGAGAAAGAACAGTGCCCTGCATATGGGAAAAGCTGTAGAGCATGTGGTAGATTAAATCATTTTGCTGGAGTGTGTTTGTCTAGTAAAACAGAAGCAAGGAAACTGCACACAGTTTAACACATGTCAGATCTTGAGAATGCACACTTGCTTAGCACTGATGTGGTTTACACGAAGGAATGCATTGGTGCTGTACAATCTAAAGGCCAAAAATGGTTTGAAATTATTACCATATAAAACATGCCCTTCACATCACACATGGGTAGCCATCAGCTGTCCAATCCACTTTATATACCTTGGTAGCTCATTGGGTCTGTCCCTGGGTGGCGGGATGAGAACCATGGTTCCCATACACTCAGGAACCTGGAGTGTTTGTCTTCCAAAATAATAGATAGTCGCTCATTAAGCATAATATGATCCAACCTCTGTTTAAATTCTCCATAAGGGATTTGTTATCTAATACCTAATATAGGTACCTAATATAGGATTAAGCCCAGGTGAATGAAAAATTGGTGCGAACATTCTCATACGTCTGGGCAGGTAGAGATATATTCAGAGCAGCGGACTTCCCCCAGTTCACTGAAAGCCCCGAGATAACGGAGAACTGTTGTAGGAGGTTGAGCAGGTTGGGAACTGTGGTGTGCGGCTGCGTCAGGGTTAGCATAACATCATCTGCGAACAGGCTCGCTTTATACTCCACTCACGCAAGTTCAATTCCCCTGATGTTGGCGCTAGAGCGAAGGAGTATGGCCAGGGGCTCAATTGCCAACGCAAAAAGAGCTGGGGACAGTGGGCATCCTTGGCGGGTGCCCCGGCAGATAGGGATCTCCTGGGATAGATGTCCTAGATATTTTACCTGGGCCATCGGATTAGAGTATAGGACCCGTAACCATATTAGAAAGGATTCTCCAAAACCCCATTTATTTAGGATATATTGTAGGTATTCACAGGAGATAGAATCAAATGCCCTCTGTAGATCTAATAATAACAGGAAACCCGGAATATTACGAGACTTGAGGACATGGATCAGGTGGATTATTTTGCGGACATTATCTCCTGCCTGCCTATCAGGAATAAAGCCCACTTGGTCTCTATGGACGATACTGGGGAGTATTGAATTGAGCCGTGTGGCAAGGATTTTAATTAGAATTTTGATATCAACATTCAGTAAAGATATGGGCCGATAGTTATTGGGGTCTAGTGTGTCTTTGTCAGGTTTGGCAATCATGGATACGTAGGCTAGGAGTGAGGAGGGGTGCAATGTTCGGCCTTGTCTGAGGGAGTTGAACACAGCGGCCAGTTTAGGTGCTAGGAGGGGAGCCAGTTTTTTATAGTAAAGGGCTGAAAAGCCATCAGGGCCAGGGGCTTTGGATGGTTTGAGGTGCTTAATAGCCATAAGTATTTCTTCAGTGGTTACCTCTGAGCTGAGGTGGTCCAAGTCATCCCGTTTGATCTGTGGGAGTACAACATCCTGTAATATATCGTCTGCCTTCTCAGCGTTAAAGGAGCGAGAGTTAGTATAGAGAGAGGTGAGGTTTTCTTGGAATGATGCTAAAATCTTTAGCGGGTTTGCAGATATCGTGCCCCCAGGTGTGTTCAATCTAATAGGGGCTGGTCTATCAGGCAATGTTCTAGGTTTTCTAGCTAATAACGCGCCAGGTTTGTTTGCCCGTGAATAGAATCTATGCTTGGTCCACCTCAGTGCCCTTTCTGCACCCTGATCCAGCAAGAGGTTCAATTCCATCTTCACTGAGTTCAGGCGCGCCAGGAGCCCCCGGCTGAAATTATCTTTTAATGCTCTGTCCAGGGCTTCTAACTCATCCTGCAGTTCGGTTACCTTCTTCCCTCTCTCTTTTTTGCGGCGGGAGGCCAGTTCTATGAGCTGCCCCCGCATTGTGAACTTATGGGCCTCCCACAGAACCACCGGAGACCGGACGGACCCCTCATTCAGCTCAAAGTATTGTTTAGCTTATAGTTCAATAAGAGACATGTTCTCCACAGTGGACAACAATGATTCGTTAATTCTCCAATGCCCCCTACCCTGGGTTCCCCCCTCTAGGCGCAACTGTACCACATTTGGGGCATGGTCTGACCATGGAACTGCTTTAATTTTAGCTCATGTAAAGTGATTTAGGCATCGTTGGGGAGTAAAGACATGGTCTATTCTACAAAAAATCTGGTGTGGGTTGGAGTAAAATGTAAAATCCTTAACCGTCGGGTTCAATTCCTGCCACACATCTACTAGGTGGTGGTCATTCAGTAGAGTGCGAAAGGCGGAGTTATCAAAGGGCGCGTTCCTATTCTGGCCTGGGTCTTGTCGCTTTTTGGTTTTATCCATAGTGTGGAAAATCACTAGGTTGGAATCTCCGGCCAGAAATAGAAGGCATTTGGCATGGTGTGCCACTGTTCGAAATAAGTGGGATAAAAAACGGAGTTGATGGGCATTAGGGGTATAGTAGTTGACAAAAGTCACCTCTACATCAAATAGGGTGCCAACCAGGATGATGTAGCGTCCCGTGCGGTCAGCTATTTCGGTGTGGCATATAAAGGGAAGAGACAGTCTGAGGGCTATTAGGACCCCGCTCTTCTTTTCAGTAAAAGCGCAGTGAAAGCTGGGGAAGTGCTTATGGAGGTAACGTGGAGAGGAGGTCTTTGAAAATCTCGTTCCCTGCAGGCATACAACATCTGTATGGCATGATAGTAGTGTAAACTTACTTGCCATTGGTAGGGTGGAGGAGAACTTGCCTCACCTGTAGCAGCTGCACCACACAGTGGAGTGGAGGGCAGGAGATGGTGTAGCACCGAAGTTGAGCCGGAGGAGTCATCACTATAAGGGACCCAAAAGGGGGGCAGGGACAGGTCGGGGAAGGATCTTCAATAGAGGAAAGAATACAGGTTAAGACAGACAAAGACAAAACAATCAAACAAAACAGTTTTAACCGTCCTTAGAGGTCGGCGGAACAAGCCAGGTGAGGGGAGAACCCCTTCCTCTGCCTGTCATCGTGGGGGGCGTGATCCCACCGATCACCAGGGAAAGCAATCAAACAATACACCTTAGTAAAGCTAAGATTTTTTAAAGTCACGGGTGGGAATGCTTATAAAACTGCTGCAGATCAGCTACAGGGCAGGAGCGGAGCGCGGGTTGCTCAAGGTAGCCACCTGTATTCTCAGCCAGCGCACCTGCACCTGCATGCCTGCATATATAACAGTGGAGTGCGGATGGAGCCCCTAGTAAACGGCATATAAACAAACTATCAAACGATTCAACTTAGTGCAGGTAGAGCACCTCATAGTGGGAAATAGACCATGGGCTGTATAACGGCAGTCCTTAAACCAGTCCAACAATGCCAGCTCACCAGCTGACACTTCCAGGAGGTCACCGGTGTTGGCGAGCGGAAACCTGAGGAAGAAAGGGGTTAAACACAAAGCGATAAGTGAGACCCTCAGGGCGGATCAAAAAGGGGAGGGCTGTCCCCCCTCGTTTTCTGCGAAGCGGCTCTCGTCTTCTGCTTCTTTTCCCAGATCGGAGTTGGCAAGGCTGGCTATCCCCCGATGGGGTGGAAGTCAGCTGGGAGGCTGATAGAAGGGATAGGTTGACCAGAATCTTGCGAAGTTCATCCGGCGTGGTTGCAGTAAACGGTCCATCTTTGTGGCTAAACATCACTTTAAAGGGGAATCCCCATCTGTATGGAATGTTATTCTCTCTGAGGATGGCAAGGAACTGCTTCATATCCCTGCGTTTTTGTATGGTAGTTGGGGACAGAAAGATTTGATATGGCTGCCCCTGGAACTGTAGGTCCCGGCGATCACGGGCGGCATGCAGGATGGCTTCCTTCGTTTTGTAGTATGTCAATTTAATGCTGATGTCTCTCGGTGGGCCATCACGGCGTTTTTGGGCCAAGGCCCTGTGTATATGGTCAAATTCAAGGCGTTCGATCGGTATTGACGGAACCAGTTCCTGGAAAAGGGCTGTAGCTGAGGAGGTAAGGTCCTCTATGAACTCAGGCAGTCCCTTCATCCGCAGGTTACCACGTCTGGCCCTGTTCTCCAGGTCCTCCATTTTATCCAATGCTACCGTCAGTTTGTCAGAGAAGGAATCCATTTCTTTCTCCTTTGATTCAATTACAGTGATCACGTTATCCATCTTCTGTTCCAACATATCTGTGCGGGCCCCAATCTCTCTAATCTCCCTGGTCAGTGTGGCTGCCAGCTTGCTAGTAGCTGCTGAGAGTTCCATTTGTAACATGCTGCGGAACTTGTCAAGCAGGGCGGCATCTCTGTCACTCTCATGGGTTTCTACAGGGGTGAGGGGCAAGCTGTCTACCGAAGAGGAGTCAAATGCCTCAGGTGCAGCTGCTTTGGCTGCACGTGTCCCCTCACGGCGTGGTGTGTCCGCCATCTTGGGCTCCCTTCTCCCTCGGCTGAATCGCGGCTCCTTCTGCCGTCTGCTGCGCCGCACCCCCCTGCTTCAGCGCTCGGTAAGTGTAACCGATGTCTCCCGAGTATGGGGCATCAGACGGCACATGTGAGGTGAGCTTATGTTAACTTTGTGGTGCCGTCCTGGGGATCGATTGTGCGGAGCTCGATTAGACCGCGGCCATCTTGGTCAGCGGCTCGCCACGCCCCCCGAATACAGACATTTTTGGACCATATCATGCGACACAGTTAGTAGTTAAACAAATGTTGCTTTAGAGAATATAATAAACTAAAAAATAAACCGCTAATTCAAAAACATAATGATTTTTCACTTCTATAAATGCCACTTGTGCTTTCATCACTGGCTCAATATTATATTTATTGGCATATTCATTCACTGTTGTTTATGGCCATGTAAAGATTAAGTGTGTTATCCATTATTGCTGATGTGAGGACACATTGCTTGTATACTTGCTAATTTGTAGTACATCTAACTGAACTATAATTCTCTCCCATAGGATATACTTAAGGAATGATTGGTTGTCTGTAATCATTTAGTATGCTGGGAAACTGCTTTACTTCCACAGGAGAATATATCACTACATGTATAAAATGCACAGTAAATATTAAAGACAATCTGTCACCATGCTACAAATCTGGCTAAAAGCTTACAAAGAGAATATCCATTAGCCAGGCCTTGGTCTTTTACTAGTTTGTAGACAGTAAAGCACCAGCTAGGCTTCATTACAACTGATGTGACTACTCTAAAACTAGATTGGCCCCAGAGACAGAGATGGTTTCTGTAGCTAAGGGCTTCCCTATCAGAAAAAATGTTCTGATGATAAATTACCTGTAGGTGTGAATATTTTGTTTTAAATAAAAGCTGTATAATGTAATGTTTTTTACTGGGAAACTACTATTCTAGCTATTTTAAAAGTAAATTCCAGTCAATTTAAAAATGAAAGATCAAATAGGTGTCTAGTGACATTACAGCAACCCTTCACATGTGTTGTCACTTCTAAGCAGTTCCCAGCAGTATAACACAGCCAGTAACTGCAGGGAAATGTCCGCAAGTATAGAATTGTTATAAAAACCAGTCAGTCCCATTCATATGCAGTATAAAATGGAAAATATGAACTTCATGAATTTTACTGCATTAATGTGCATTTTGGGGGTCAATATAAATGAAAGCGACCATGTCCTAATGCTATTCCTCTGCAATAGAAGAGCTTTCTTGCATCCCGTGTCTCCTACCCAGCCTCCATCAGTGTTTTCTGCATTTAACACTTTTGGGAATGTTGGATGCTTGTGTTCCCTGCCACATGCTTTGGTATAATAAAAGGGTCAGAGGATGGAATTACAGCATGCTGGGGGGTACACATTTCTGGAAGTGTCAGATGCTGAGGAGACTTCGGGGAGGCTGCAAAGCTGAAATGGAGGAAAAGTAGGTGACACAGGCCACTAGAGAGGAAATATAAAAGCTCTTTTAATGCATAGCACTAAAACGGTTCCTTTAACCCCTTGCCGTCCGCCCATTGTAAAAATACAGGCGGGCAGCAGATCCTTCCCGGTGGGATTACGTACATGTACGTGATTTTTTTTCTGCTCGCGTGCACCCCCCAGCGGGCGTGCACAAGTGAAATCCCGCTTGGAAGGTAAACAGCTGCTACTGACTGTTTCATACAAGCGTTTGGCCGGCCCTATAGCCGGCTGATCACTTGTATAACCTTACCTTACATTTGTGCGGCTCCCTGGGGCCCCCCTCCGTTGTTGCTGCCGGTTATCCCGGGCACCGATGTCCCCCCTGCGGTGCCTGGGACCGAGAACACCGGTGCCGCGGCTGCTACTAGAGAGAGGGAGGAGAGATCAGCATTTCCCCCACCGCTGAACTCTCCTCCTTCTCTCTCTAAAGGCGGAAGTGATGTGTTTTACATCACTTTCGCCTTTAGCTGTCATTTCTTTGGCTGAGAGCCAGAGAATAAGCTAGTGATGCAGATCTCTGCTTCATCAGCTTCTTTGGGGGTCCCAAGGTGACATTAGAGGTCTTGGAGACCCCTGATGTCACCATAAAGAGGACCTGTCATTGTTTTTTGGCTATCACATAGGGAGCTTTTTAGTCCCCTATGTGATAGCAATCAAGTTAAGTGTAAAAAAAAGTTTATAAAAGTTTTTCAAAAAAAGTCTTATATATAAAAAAAAACGTTTCAAGTCCCCCGCGTGCATGCACTTATAAAAGTAAATACGCGTCGGGTGCGCCTACATGCAAAAACAAAAATTACACCACAGATGTTACATGTGATTGTTGCAATGAGAGTAACAATTCTATGCCCATCAATCACTGATAACACTAAACTGATGAGCAGTAAAAGCTTTTCAAATGTCGCCTATGGCCAATTTTAGGCATGGCAGTTTTTTGGGATTTTGTGGGCACACACAATTTTAAAGCTTGACATGTTTGGTGTCTATTTACCCAACGTAACCCCATCTTTTATATTATGCCAAAAAATTGGGCAATAATACATGTTTTATAACATAGGGAAAACAGGTTTGTATTCAAAATTTTCAGTACTTTTTTTATTATATAGTAAAAAAATAAAAACCACAGGGGTGATTAAATACCACGAAAAGAAAGCTCTGTGTGTCCCATAAAAGTGGTATAAAATGTATTTTAATACAGCATTGCATGACTGAATAAATGTCAGTCAAAATGCTGCAGCGCCAAATACTGAAAAATGGCCTGGGCAGGAAGGGAGTTTAACACCCCTGTCATCAAGTGGTTAATTGTAACAGTAAAATGCAACACCATATACCATGTGATGAGCAGACAGGGATCATGCATACAGCAAAATGTATGCAATGTGGGATTCCAGTCTTGTATTCTGTGATAAAATCCAGAAGTTCTATAAAAATAGAAAGAAATAAGGTGGTAATCGTTTGCATCTTTTGCCTCTGACCTCTTCTTCTTGGGACAACACAATGATCTAATTTAACCTTCTATTATGCGACATGTGCAAAGGACTGTTTTTCATTTTAGGCCTCCAGTGGCATACATTGTTATTTTCTTCAGTATAGCCTTTATTAAGCCGATTTTTGCTACAGTATGATAATGAAAACATTTACACTCATCAAGAACCTACGGCACAGTACACAAAAGTGACATTCACTGAGATTCATTGGCATGGTTGTTCTCTATCCCCTCTTATATATTGGCAATAAAACGCATAGGTTTTGCACTTATATAAAACATTTCCATACTACTAAAAAGTTGCCAGGACTCTGTTAAGCGGTGTAAAGCCAACAGTTGACTTTACACTGGGAGAGATTCTGGTGGCTTATCTGTGGCCAGATCACTTCCAAGGACCTTTAAAGCTTCCTCCCCTGCCTGACACCCCTGCCTTGCTTCCCGGGCTCCGCTGCCCCTCCTGTGGGCCCAGGACTAGTACCACAGGTGTCAGCAGGTCTATGGGAGAGAGACCAGTGAACATTTGCTGATCTCCTACTTACTGAATGGAACCAGAAGCGGCACACTACTGCATCACTTCCAGCTCCTTAACTGTCATTTCCCGGCTAGAGAAGCAGTAGAAAGGTGACACTAGGGGTCTAATAGTCCCTTAATGTCACCTTAAAGAGAACCTGTTAATTGCAATGTGATATCACATAGGGCGGTGTAAGCCCTATTTTAGGTTTGATAAAGAGTTGTGCTAATATAATGCATCGTTACCTGCTGCCTTTTATTCTACAGGGTCTGTGTTTTCAGAAAGTATATTACTTTTGGGGGTTTGTAGAAAATGTCAAAATGTGGATTGTAACTGTGTGCAAAGAACACAAAAAATACCTTGGCAGCAAAATGATTAAACCTGTTGGGGCCTAGGAGTGGCTATTTTTTTTTAATTTATGTATTTGCTTAATTTGTTTGAATTTATTTTTTTAAACCTTTTTTCCCCTTTGGCAGTGGATGGATAAAGTTTTTGCACATATTCTCTGCAAACAGCCACAAAGTCAGTGCACAGTTAACTGCAGCAAACTTTTCTCTATAAAATGTGATCATTAAGTAAAAATCACTGTTGGCTGTGGTAAAGATTTCTGTCTCTTACACGTGAAACCAGATAAGCTCATGTCAGTTTTTCTAGTGACTCACATTGATATTAGGTTTGACAGTACATTGCAGAGAACACCCCATTCTGCTCATCAAACATATAAGTTTACTTTCCTAGCTGTACATTCACCCATTTAGGAAGTTTATCTACCCATAAAGCACATTATATCTATAATCTAGAAGAAACTTCCCCTGAATTAAAATGATGATCGCATTACGTGGCCCCCCATCCACCTGCGATACTGCATACCTCAGTCTACTTATCTATTTTTTGCCTGTGTCTAATAAAACCCAGTTCTAGCCTGAGTGCCTGTCTAAAAGTCCTTCAGCTGTTTACAGTGTGTCGCCTTGGAACTGGACTTCTTTCAGGCCTCCGTGTCTCCGCCTTGTTTATGCCCCGTCTTTAGGTTACTTTTCCATTAAGTTCCTAGCTGCTGATAACTGCAGATATCATAGTGGCTTTTCTATCTTGCTTCTGGAAAGATGAAACTCATTAAGGTTATTTGGTTACTTCTTTTGCTAAGGGAATACAGCGGTCCCTGGTGAAAGGACAGAACCACAGCCCACAGCCCTTTGTCTATCATAACAAATTCTTAACATAAATCAATAGATGCAATGGATTCAGATGAACTCTAAATTCTGCAGTTGCAAGTTGTCCATATATTATTTATTAGGAAATCCATTAAGACACATTTGTACAAGAGACATCTGAGTTAAGTGCACTAGGCCTTAATGAAGTCCATAGTTTGTATCATTTGTAGACAGCATACTGCAATAAAATGTATATTATCAACATAATATTAATAGGGGCATATGATGATGTAAAAGCCTTGATAAAACCAAGATAGAATGCATTTGCGAAAGAAGATGATTTACTGCATTATAGTCCTACTTATTTGATTAAAGAGGTATAATACTTTATATGATTTGTGCTTGGGCATATTATTAATGTACTTGTAATATAGGATACTGTGTGCTTCTATTGCTCACTACTTTTCAAATCTTCTTAAAGTGAAATTTCATGTGTGCAGCACAGGAAAAAAAAAAAATATATATATATATATATACATACGCATGTGCAACTACATGACAGTTTCCTCAATTTGTGATATTAGGTTGTCTCTGTCACTCATCCGTCCCCTCTAAAATGTATCAGAGCCTATTCTAGATCCTTCAGAAGCTACAGATGCAGCACATATGAAAAAGGGGGAAAGATGTGATAAGTACTGGATAAGAATTCTCATTACTTATTGCTAATATGTAAGTGCGGTAACCAAGAGTGTCGGGTACCTGGTTGTGGGAGATGCCGTGTCCCTCTGCCGGGACATAGGCAGAGAGGTGATCCGGCAGCACGGGCCGGTTGCGCAGGCGCAGACGACAGAAGGCCCGGCGGATTGCGTCGTCGCGCGGGATTACGTCATCACGTCGGTGCGGCGCGGTGACGTAATCGGCCCGGCGCATGCGCAGTAGCTCATCCTCAGCCTATATAAGGCGCAGCAGGGCGCTCATTCAGTGCTGGGTGATCTTCGGCCAGCACTGGATGTTCGTGCTGTGCTTGCTCTCTCTGGTCATTCACCCTGCCTTGCTCCTGTTCCTTGCCCATTGTGGTTCTTGTTCCCTTGGCTTCCCTGTTACCGACCCGGCTTGTTTCTGGACTTCTCTTTGGCCTTATCCTTGCGCTCTGCTGCTCGCTTGTTACCGACCCGGCTTGTCTCTGGATTTCGCTCTGGTTTAACCCCTTGTACCATATTGCCCGCACGCTACTGACCCGGCTAGTCTCTTACTCTTCCTTCTGCCTTACACTTAAAGCAACGCACACGGCGGCTACTCTGCTAGGTCACCAAGTAGACCTCGTGACCTACAGTTCCGCATCTGGCACTCGTGCATCCCCTGCCTGAACCCTACTGTTCTCAACCCCAGTGGTCATCAGACGGGGTTGCAAGGGAGGTCCTCCTCGTCATCTCGGGCTCGCACCACAAACCTAACAAAGAGTGACAGAACAAAATTCACCTTCTACTGGTCTGATTTCAGCAGAGTGAAATCTGATTGTTTAACATAGGTTACTGCAATCAAGAAACTGCACTTAAAGTGAAATTAAAGTCAAAAGTATGTTAAGCTTTTTCAAGAGCCAATTAAATCACTTACAATGGATGCTGCTCCTTGATGTTTAAAAGTTTTAGTTTTCTGCAGAATCAGCTGGTCCCCTAAGCTCTGGTCCTGACTTCCTGTTTTAGAATGACTCCTTGCTAAGGCAGAGTGCTATGGAGACACCCTTGTGTGCTCTAGTGAGCTGTGTGTGTCTCCACAAAAACACAGACACAGCAAATCAATCTGCTGCCCTCCCCCTTGGCCACCTCTCCTCCCTCCTATCTTCCCCAAGCTAGTAGATGAACAGTGGCTGGAGTCTGCACTGTCCCGTGTGATCTTGTACTGGGCAAGAAGTTCAGGAAAGCTGAGCTGAGAGACTTGGATGCAGATGTTCGGAAACATGATGATTGTAAATAGTTGGTCAAAAATGTAAAGAAATGCTTTGCTGGGCAATGTATATTTATTTGATCTGGATTCATTATTGAAATAAAGTTTGAGAGTTTAATACTTCTTTAAGAATGCATTTTTATTAAACACTATATCCAGTGAAATGAGTAAAACAAGTTTATCATTTATGCACTGCATCTTCCTTGTGGGAAGGTGTAAAAATCGAAAGGGCTAACCTATAAATGTTCCACCCAGCATATAGATGGGCAGATGCTGATCACACGGCACTATCACCGCTAGATGGCACTGAAGGACATATGATTTTTCATACAGAAAAAAACAAATTTGTTTAGATATTCTTACATGTAATCCAGATGTATATAAAATAAATAACATGTGCAAAGAAATCTGAGGGTTACCTCCATGTGAAAATGCTATTGATCTGGCTATTAGCCTATTAGTGGTGACAGCTGGTGAAAGCTGGATCCGATCTCAGTAGTCATTTTAATAGAAGTCTAAGCCCTCTCACTGAGAAACCTTAGATCTCTGAGTTTACCAATTGGCCATCCTCCTGATTAAAAAAAAAAAAAATCAGCATAACCATAACAAGCACAGTATGTTAATTCCATATATCATTTTTGAATTAAAGTCATACAAACCTAATTATTACCACCCAACTCCAGAGGAAGATTTCCAATCCAATTTTAAACAACAAAAAATGTTATTTTGATTTACATGTATTATTTTATGCCATAAAGATAATATGCGGTCAACTTCACTCCCAATTTCTTATGGAACAATGCTATAATAACCACAATGTCACACTAATCATAGAAACAGCAACAGCTAACAAAATGTATTACTGTTTTGTGCACACAGGTGTCTTAGACGTGTCTTGAAAATTCAAGACAAATGCAAAGTTAAGTAATTAATCAAAGTACTGTATGTTCCATATTGTTCGTATAGACAACAGTTTTCCTATTTTGCTTCCTCGTGAACTATACTAAAAAGTATACTTCAGACCTGCCAAAAAAATTAGACCTATGCTTGGCCAACATAAATTCTGTAATTATTGGAGTATTCATTTGTTTTATATGATGGGGGATGCAAAATGAATAAAAATACATAATTGGGTGAAGGAACACACAAAGCTCCAATTTGAATAGGAACAGAGCCAGGTATTATGGTGGGGAGTTCTCAAGAAATATAAGTAGATTGATATGCTCAATATATATCACCATTTCGCTAGCACTTGCCTAATATATCTGACAAATAGATATTAAATTGCACCCTCTAATTAAACATATTCATCAAGCAAACAAATATGGTAAATAAACAAACAAAACATTGGGGTCTATTCACGAAGCTGCTGAAGGATCTGGCCGTAGCTACGGCCGATCCTTCGGCTAGCTTCGGCCCCAGGATCCCTTTGGTTCAGTAGAATCGAAGGGGTGCTGTACGGGCTATTCACAATGCTATTCACGTGCTGAAAGCCGAAGCTGGCCGAGCGGCCGGCCATTGACCGGCCGCTAGCCTGCTTCTGACAGCTGGGCGGAGCCAGCCGTGATCTTACGGCTGGCTCCGGCCACTTTCAGAGAGATCAGCGTCCCTGGTTACCTGCTAACCAGGGACACTGATCTCCAAACAGCTAACTCTCCCTGGCGCCCCGGGAGTCTCCTGCTCCCGGCCGCCAAGGAGAGAAACAGGGCTGTGTCTTTTTTTCTTTATTCTGACACGAGCGATGTCAGAATAGAAAAAAAAAAGAATTTTCCCATTGAAAAGCATTGGGACATTACTATTGGCTATTTCAAATTGCAATAGCCAATAGTAAACTAGCATTGTACCCGCCCTCTTTTGCAGTTCCCCACCAGGTCCATCAGCAGAGGGCGGGAACAATGCTAGTTTACTATTGGCTATTGCAAATTGAAATAGCCAATAGTAAACTCTCAATGCTTTTGAATGGGAATTTTTTTTTTTCTCTATTCTGACATCGCTCGTGCCAGAATGAAGAAAAAAAGACACAGCGGGGTTTCTCTCCTTGGCGGCCGGGAGCGGGGGGCTCCCGGGGCGCCAGGGAGCGTTTTTAAATTTTTTAATTTTTTTTCTTTTTTACAGCAGCAGAGCCGCCGGACAATAGGAAACTATTGGGCGGAGCTAGCTGTCACTGCTAGCTCTGCACAATCGTTTTCTATTAACTTTTTTTTACTTTTTTCACTCTTTTTCTGTTCTGCTCGGTCCCTCTGAGGGACCGAGCAGAACAGCCGAGCCGAATGCCGCTCAGCGGCATTCGGCTATTCACTCACTGCTGTTCGGCATTTTTAAGAATAGCCCGAACAGCAGTGAGAAGCCTGTCGGAGGTTCGGCTCAGCCGATCCAGATGTTGGATCGGCTGAGTCAAACTCCTTCTGCACTTCGGGTCGGCCGAACATGCTGAGCATGTTTGGCCGACCCGAAGCCACTCGAAGCAAGCCAATGTACGGCTGATTTCAGCCGATGTACGGCTGAAATTAGCCGTACCAGCCTGAAGTGAATAGCCGAACAGTGTTCGGCTCACTTCACTTCAGATCGGTCATTCACTCGGCTGCCCTCGGCAGCTTGGTGAATAGACCCCATTGAGTTTGTGAAGGACTTATAAGGTACAAATAGGGGTCTATTCATTAACGATTTTCAGGGTCTTTTGGCTTGCAAATATATGTGAACATTGCAAACAATGGCAAAAACTAATTTTCTGAATATATTGTTTTCCCAGTTTGACTGTAGTGTTGTAATATTACTAGATGGCGGTGTCCCCAAATCGAATGCAGTGTGTTGTAATATTACATTATGCCCACTAGATGTATCTGAGGATCATAGAAAATAAGTATTTTCATTTTGGCATTATTCACCCAAAACAATCGTTCACAGATACCAGTAACACAGTAAAAACAATGAAGCGCCACTAACTATCAGTCCTCACTGGGAAATCTTCTCAGGCATACTGCAGGATGCTGCCCCAAAGAAGCCGGGAAAGCTGGGAATCTGGAAAGTAAACACAAAGGGAGCGCCTTTCCTAGTGCAGATCAATTTATTTCAATAAGCATGAAGTAAAAAGGAGATGAAATGGTACTCACAAACATGAGTGTTACACAGGCATGGAATGGGAGCTGACATGCAGTAAGGCATCCACTAGACAATTCCTTTGTGTGATGACGTTGACGCGTTTCCGGGGCACGCCCCCTTCATCAGAACATTTAGTTGTCCTCCTCCTCTCTAACTATAAAGTCCGTGTGGCCAATCAGGGGCGAGCCATATAGGCTCGTCATAAGCCTACTGCTGACACTGCCGTGACCGGAGTCAGGAAGACCGTGCTACGGAGGTGCGCCGCGACCAGCCAATGGGGAGCCAAAGAAGATCGGGCTCCGCCTACTGGGTGTCGCCGTCGCTCGACCTATCACGGCACCCGAAAACCGGAACGGCTGTTACAGGCAGCGGAGTGTAAATACACTGCATGTGCTGAGTCAAACGGACACTGTGGAAACTGTAGAAACTCGATCCCCTGAAAAGGATGGATGTGAAGAAGGTGGATTACATAGCTGATGGTTACCACATGGATGTGAACACAAGCAGTCATGTTATGTGTGCATAAGGGTTAATATAAGCATAAATACATATAAGGGGTTTAAAAACATGAGAGATGATGGAAATACAATAAAGATAAAAGATATAATATATAAATATATATATAGTGAAAAACATGATGTGGAAGGAGGGAATGAATGAAGGTGAAACTGGAATGATGGGTAATGGTGGGGACCAACGCACGGCTTCGTCCCCACCCTCACTGATTCTCTTTATTGGCACCACACACACATCCATCCACTAGACAATTTTTTTCTTAAATATTGTTTGTAATAATTTTGCAATAAGAAAAATCAGTACAAAATGCAAATAAAAGCTTCACACCGGACAGGGCCGGAAGCACTACACTTAGTAACAGTTCCAACAGGTAAACATTACCAAAAAAACAATCCAACACACCCCCCCCCCCCATTACCCCAAAAGCTCAAGGATTGCTTGTCACCCAGAAAAAAACCCCAAGAACAAAAACAGAAAATACTCATCAAAACCACGGGAGATGTGAAAGGTAAAAACCAATTCATGGACCCCTTCACAGGGGTGGGACACAGAGTACCGGGGTGGGACGCAGAGTACAGAGACTTGCAGTGCATATAGATGTCCAGGTGCTCTACCCTCTTCCTCTCTTGGTGGGGAATCAGCGATGTCTCCTGTTCCAGTGAAGTCTCCAGTCCAGCATGGTGCCCCAGTCGTCTTCCTGTTCCCCCAGGACAGGGGTGGGATGCAGAGTGCAGGGGTGGGATGCAGAGTACAGAGACTTGCAGTGCATATGACAGGTGGGATCGCCACTGCGGCAGCCATTTAAAGGGGCCCCCCAGTCCACCCCTGGATTTTCCTGGCCCTAGCCTAAACGACCCCGATAGGTTCTGCCACAGGCGAGTTAGGCGGCTGCGAGGCCCCCTTGAGGGCGAGGCCTTAGGTGACCGTCTAATTAGAGAGCCGCCTCTGGTGATTCTAAATGATGCCTGAAAGAAGAAGTTGCAGTCCTGCTTTTTTGATAAGGCAGAGACTTTTACTGAGTGATGCTGAGCCTACACTTTTAACAGGTCCCACGTCACTGAGCTGTGTGTGCGCATGCACTGCCACCCAAGACAGTGATTTTTGCAATGGGTGGGGCAAAAATAACCGCCCTGAGTAGCATCTACCCTCAGTCTGGGCCTGGGGCCATGGCATCCATGAGAAGTAAAAGAAGACCCAGTGGGGTAGTTTCAAGCACAGGCTGCAAAGCCAGTTGCAGGACCAGACACTGGAACAGGGAGCAGGTAAGTATTTTACCAAGACAGCTGGGAAGATTAATTAAATTCATTAAAGGATAACTGTACTAAAGGAACAGTTGTCCTTTAAAGTATATTTCCACTTTTGCAGTCAAATTTGAGAAAGTCCCCGCTATATGTTTGTTATGTGTTCCCATTCACACAACATACCTAAAAATTATTTTAAAAATAGTTTCTTACTTTTTAGATATTTCTTTGGAGGAGGCCTTTGTGTAGAGCACTGACCAGTTTGAAAGGGAGTCTTTCTCCATAGAAACACACAATAGGAGCTTCCTCTTATTAACATTCCAGATCTGACAACTGATAATGAAATCTGCCATCACAGTACAGACATAACATAACTGCCCACAACCCCCTCCGTAACATTACTTGTGTGGGGAGGCTATGTAGAATTTTGAAGCAATTAAGAAATAAATGGAAGCTGCAATTTTTCTTATGTTATGCTATGTAAATGGGAACATGTAACAAATATAAAATAGATGCAATCCCTATTTGGCTGCAAAAGTGGAAATACACTTTAAACTTTACTTTTGTGTGTGTGCACTGTCAGGGTTTGTTACCCTTCCCTGTCCAGTTGCTTGCAGCACGGCTTGAGCAGTGTTTCTGACACTGCTGTTCCTCTTTGGTGCCCTTTTATGACCAAACCCATTAACATCATCATTCTGCAACTACTAGCAAACATCTTGGCAAATACCAGTCTCAGAGTGATGATGATGCAACACCAGTTCACTTTTTAACCATCAGCTTGGTCATTCAGTCTCCACCCTTGCGTGTGTTCAAATGTATCATGGTTCTGCAGTTCCTGTTCTCCATGTTTGACCCTGGCTCTGGCTGACTGATCTCCTGGTTTCTGACTCTGGCAATTGTTTCAGTTCATCTTTCTCTCAGTGTTCCCTGACCTGGTTCGGCTGACTACCCACTTTGTCATCTGACCACTGGATTGTTACTGACGACGTCTTGGACTTTCTCCATTGTTTTCCGCATTTATGTTTATTTTTGTGTTCAATCAACTCCTTTTATTTTTTTAAACCTGCATTTTAAGTTTCTGTCTGTTTTTTTGTTCCCTAACCCTCATTTAAATATGATCTTTAATCTGCTTGTATCTTACCAATACTGGCTCCTCCCTCCTCCTTCATCAACATGCTAATACAAGTTGTAAATAAAACATTTCTGTTTCATTGCATACCTTATTTTAGACCCAGTGACATCATTATTGGGTCTCTGTCTTCCTCAATGCAATGCAGGCAGATCAAGGCTGGTGGGAGGGGCCAACATCGCTTCTTGGAAACATTACAGTACCCTGTCTCAGTACTTCTCTCAGGAATCATCGGACCTGATACAGCAGTGGGCTGGCTCTTAGGAGTTAGTTATGATTATATAAAGTGCCTTGATGGGTGGATGTCATTGTGAAGGAGTGGGTATTCCTAGGCAGACTACATTTCCAAAAGCAAAAGGTATTGCATTGCGGAGCCTCCAATAATGAAATAGCTGAAATAAAATGAACGGAAGGGACACAAAAATGCACATAGATTCCTGGGCTAGTAAAGGGCAGTTTGGAATCTACTTGAATGGAAATAATTGATGGCAGTGCCCTATCTGGCAATAAACACGTATAATCTGCACATCATAAACTGAAATAAATATAAGCCTTTATTACCAAGTGTTTTTTTTACAGAAAACCATAAGCAAACACTGTAATACTTTACTATGTCAATGTATGCACATTGATGTTGATCATTATGCAATTCAATTAAAGCTCTATCATAAATCACACATAGTGAATACATTTAATAATTTCTGCAGCATGATACATTACTGAAAGCATCCAAATGAATGCAATTTGTTTGTTTGTCTTGCTTCTGTATGTACTTTAGTTTGTTATGCTTATTTCACTTTAGACACTTTGGCCTGTTTTTTAGATATTACACAAATTTAAAGATGTGTCATTTGGGATTTCCACTTCAAAGTTCAGTTAGTCTTCGAGGAGAAATACAATTTTTAATAACAAATGATCTGTGCATTAATTATGAATTGCAAATGAAAAAGAGTTCAAAGGCGTTACATCATTATCGCTAGCAATAACATTACTTATATGTATTAGCATATCTGTTCTCGCATTTGTGCCATAAAAAGTGAATTTTGTGTAACATAAGAAGTTGCATTGAACATTTCTATAGTAAGTTTAATCGAGCTGATGGTTAATTTCTTCCCTTAAAGCTGTAAATAGTTTGATGCGCTTTTAATAAGATTCAGTTGATGAGATATTTACATATTGCTCCGATTTAGTTGCTGTTATTGAGCCATAAATTGCCATATTGTTGTTCTAATCAGGTGAAAGGGTTTGTTCTTTATTAATTGTGCACAGTTCAAGTGAGCAGAGGTTTAAAAGAGCACAATGTGCATATCCTAGATTATGTTATGGAGCTTGGTTAATATAAGAAACTGAGTGTTATTTAATTTCAAAACAAATGTTATTGTAGGCTCAAATTGCAACAATACATATATATGATTTCTTTAGAATTTAATTAATAGTTACAATTAGTAACTAAGAAAAATAAGCTTAGTGAAGATAGCATTAAGAGCAATTATATTTGTGGAGTAAAACAAATAAGTGTCTACTGTGGAATAAGTGCATTTTACGGATGTATTTAAAGTAAACTGATCTAGGTGTTATGAAGTCTTATATAAAAGTATATCTTGAGTGTCAATACTTTGGTGTTAATAAAAAAAATCATATGCTCCATTAACTTTTCTATTTTCTACTCTTTTTGTTTTTAGAGGTGATATGTAGGCTGGAATAGAAGCAGTCGCAGGCTGACAAGTGTTTGCAAGAGGGAACTCTGCCAAAACAGGATTTCTCCATTAAAAAAGCCTCAAGAACTGCAGTATCATTATATATGATTCTGTTTGCATAGAAGTTTTTTCTTTCAAGCAGTCTTCAGTTTTCTTTCCCATTGGTATGTTAGGGAATTAAGGAACTCTGGGCAAAACTTATCTTAACCCTTGCAGTGGGGAGACGTCTGCACTGCAAGGGTTAAGTGCTTGTTTTCATCTACATGCAAACATAAAAAAGTTATACTCACCTGATCCTCAGAGCTGGCTGTTAGACCAGCCCCAGAAGCCTCTCTCCCCTCCTCTGTCTAAGGTAACGTGAGTCATCATGTCCAATACACTGTGTATTGAGCATGGGAATGTCGAGGGATATACCATTGCTGGAGAAGAGGAGAGCGTCCTAACAGCCAGCCAGCTGTTATAACTTAGTTATTTTTGCACCTAGATGAAAACAAGAACTTAATCCTTGCAGTGTGGATGTAGCCCCTCTGCTAGGGTTAAGAACATATTTTCGTGAACCTTTCTTGCTTACGGTGCAATTAGAACCCAAGATAAGGGGGGTGGTAAATCGAGGGGTAGAACATAAGGTAGCAGCGTATGCCGACGATATGCTGTTCTTTTTGACCAGCCCCAGATTGTCCCTCGACACACTTTTTGATTTGTTTAAGGAGTACAGGGAACTGTCTAATCTTTCTATCAACTTCACAAAGTCGGAAGCGCTGGTCCTCAGGGGGGATGACAAATGGGCAGCGGATCTACAGAGTGTGCCCCGAGTACGCTGGGCCACACAGGCCATTAAATATCTAGGGATTTACCTTACATCCTCCACGACAGACCTTTATAGATTAAACTTCCACCCTCTCCTGGCAGCGGTTAAGAGGGATCTCCAGCAATGGAGAACATTCTGCAAAAGACGTGTATCCAAACCTCTGTTATTATCCTTAGTGGTGAGACAAGTTGTTTTATATGCTGGTTTGGGAGTGTGCCATGATGCCTTTCTACTGTTTTACTGTTCAAAGCCCATTTCGTGTGCACCTTACTGTATAACTGGTGACAAATTGTTGAGTGCGTTTGTCGTTTGTTTTGCTTGACCGATTTGGTGCAGCGACACATGGGGTTTCTCAGCTGCCATTGGGATGTGCGGGATCCCTTGTGTGTTTCTGTGCTTTTAAGGAGGCTGGGCTTCCTCCTGACAAACCTGCACCCCATTTGAAATCTTCTGCCCCCATGTGTTCCAAGATGGAGACTCTCATAGTTTATAGTTAGGACCGCACTATAAGAGGTGCCTTGGCGCGGCAGTGCGGCTTTCACATCCTCTGCAGAAGACGTGTATCCAAACCTCAATTGTTATCCTTAGTGGTGAGACAAGTTGTTTTACATGCTGGTTTGTGAGTGTGCCATGATGCCTTTCTACTGTTCTCCAGCAATGGAGGCCCCTCCTGGTGTCGTGGTTTGGCAGGGCCGCATTAGTTAAAATGATGGTACTGCCCAAGTTATTGTATCTATTCCAGACTGTAACGATTAGACTGCCAGGGCCGTTCCTAAAAAATATAGACACGGAATTTAGACATTTTGTATGGCAGGACAAACATCCCAGGGTCTCGTGGGCCCTACTAAAAGCCCCCAAGCCATATGGGGGACTGGGTATACCGGATATATTCAGGTACTACAGGGCCTGCCACCTCAATAGGATTGTGGACTGGCATGTGAATGGTACCAATAAAATGTGAGTGCCCATGGAGGTAGGATGGACCCCCCAATCACTGACCTCAGTCACATGGATAGAGGACAAGTACAGACAGCCTAGCCTTTTGCTACACCCCCTCATAGGGGCAACATTACAAGCTCTGACCTATGTTAGACACAGGAGGCAACTGACTACCCCAGACAGCCCGCTTACCCCATTGACAGACAACCCCGACTTCTCAACAGGCTCCACAATGGAGTTCTTGCACCAATGGGTGCCCCAGGACCCGTTGAGAGCACATCAATTTTTCTAAAACCAGAAGTTTCAAGATCGAATGGGCTTGCAGGAGCTAGCCAGTGGGGAACAGATACTATGGTGGACATACCTCCAGGTACGTCATTATCTGACTGCCCAGAAAGGGGAATTTGATAGAGCTCTCACACAGTTCGAGCGGGTGTGCGCAGGCAAGGGACGCAGGCACTTGATCTCTTGGCTCTACGCATTATTGAAAGAATCGAAGCCTCCGCGATGTGTGACCCTAAGACAGAGCTGGGAAAGAGATCTGGAAAGACAGATCTCGGAGGAGACTTGGGAAAGGGTTTGTAGGGGGGCACATAAATGCTCGGTGAGTAGCAAAGCACAAGAGACCAACTTCAAACTACTTACTCGCTGGTACAGAACGCCTGAGATCTTGCACAGGATGGTCCCCTCAATACCGGCAGAATGCTGGCGCTGTGGGTCCGGCAAGGGTTCCCTGATGCACATTTTCTGGGCCTGTACCGTTATCCAACCGTTCTGGTGCATGACCTGATATATAAAATCATGGGCAGGGAGATGGAGTATTCCTGCTACACCTCCCGGAACCGGAGAGGAAAAACCCAGTTAAATCTCTGCAGAAACATTTGATTAATGCCGCTAGTGCACTTATACCAAGACTGTGGAAGGAGACCAGAGTCCCCACAGTGGGGGAATGCCTTCGTCAAGTGGGGCACATTTGTGAGATGGAGGAACTCCTGACGACTAAGCAGGACCGTATGGATAAATGTGCACAGCTGTGGGCGCCTTGGACGGTGTTTTTTTTGTAGCAGAGAATTTGGATCCCTGAATGGAAAAAAAAAGAACACTTTTCCGCAGAGTTCTTCTTTAAGAACATTTTAGCACATTTTAAAGAATTTTCCAGTATGGGTTTTGTGTCCATAAAGGCTTCAATCCAGTCCATCTAGGAAACTAGTTGGCGTTTTTCCACAATTTACCAGAGCATTGAGGAGGAATTGAGACAAATAGTTTTGCAGAATTGTTATCTTGCTTAATCTTGCATGATTATGGAGGAGCTTAAGCCCCTCCATAATCCTGATAATGTAACTGAGTTTTATTTAAAAACTTAAAAAAAACTAAACTAAAAAAAACATAGGTTTGAGACCTGCAATACTTAGGATTTAGCTCCTTCTAGATGATCAGCAATCAGTAAGAAAATTGCAATGTACATCTGTAACAACCAACCAGGTTTATTTTTTTTGCTGATCTGATGTCTATATACTAAAATCAGACTGATTTCTGTAGGGTACTGCACTTTTCTCATCAATAGTGTTCTTTGTACTTTATTGTTGAATAAACCTTTAGGTACTCCTCCACAATTTTAAATATCATGCCTTAATGATAATATATTGCTTTGCAGTATCTGTTATTTAAATAATTACTCTATTTTTAGCCGTTACTCTCTCACTTTCAAAATTGTTAAGCATAAACATTAATACTTTTTTTGTCCAGGACATATAAACCCACCATCCTTAGCTCTACAAATAAGTAATCCTAATCTCTCCAGTACTGGAAAGAGCTGCTTTTAATTAAGAAAAGAAGGTGCCCTACAATGGGGACTATTGTCACACCCGTCTTGTTAACATACTTCCACATCCAGCACCTGTAATAGTTTGGGCACGGTTCCAACCACTTTTCAATTGTTGTGACAGTAAGAGAGGGCTGCCAGTGGGAGCTATTAAAGCCAATGGGCCTGCAGCAACTGGCATGAGCTAGATATTGCAGACAACATTTTAGACAACACAGTGAAGCAAGGCAAATGCTTCACTGAGTGCTGTGCTGTACTGTACTGTGCTCAGCTCCACACGCCCTTTCACTCTTGAGTGCACACTTTTTAATACCTGTGTCAACAAGGCTTTATATAGACAAATCAATATCTCACATTTAATTGATACTGACAGGTGGATCAATATATTTTATTGCTCAGTACTTGTTTACACTGAAAATCTAGAAAATGTTAGTGCTAGGGTAAACTTCAAGTGTTTTGTATACTATATCTCTGCTAGCTCTGGGATGCTCCCTCTCAATGCATACATCTTACTATAGACCCATCACTGTGGTTGGTGATCTAACTGATAAATAGTAAGGGCAGGATGCCGGAACATTCAAAAATAGTAGCTTGTTGTTTAAATAAGAAGAAAGGAAAGCGGTGGTGCGGCAACTGCCTACTATGGATTGTACATTTACTGGGCAAAGAGGGTTTTCTTAAACACATAAAATATTTATATAAAGTAAGTTCTTACTAAGGAAGTCATTTTCAGAGATAGGTTCAACATTAAGGCCTGAGGTAGGTAAAGTGTTAAGGTGATGGTTATGTTAGGGTAGTGTTAGGGATAGGTTATAGTTGAAGGGGCAATGAGGTATTGGAGGAAAATGTAGGCTGGCCCCGTGCATTGAAGACTTAATGCCCAAATGTCCTGCACTGAGCATTAAGCACCTACAATTATTGTAACAATAATGTAACTAGCACCACTAGATAATTTTACTATTAAAACATTTTAAGATTCTTTTATTAAATTATTATTACTATACAGGATTTATAAAGCGCCAACAATTTGCACAGTGCTTTACAAAATGGGGAGACAGTATAGTTGCAATATAATTTCAGTACAATAGGGGTTGGAGGGCTTTGCTCATGAGAGCTTACAATCTAGTAAATCTAGTTCAAATAAAAAAAGCGTGAGTAAAGTAACAGTTTCTCCCTAGTTGTAAATCAGCTGGCTACTAGATTTAGATATAGAATGTTTTTTACTCTATTTGAACAGATTTTTTTTGCATACAACCCAACAACATTGCCTAGAAAGACACTCGCACATTTGCAGATTTTACCTCAAGTGGCACCTGTGAGTGAGAAGTTCCCTTTGGTGAAACAATCAAGTAGAATCAATCAAAAATCTCTTCTCAGGCTGACTGCGTAAATTTCTGCTTTTAAATGATACCAATCACATCCCTGCAGTTTTTATCAGAATACTTTCAAGTATTGAGGCTGGCGCGTATGCAAAAATCCCTGATCTCCAGACAGTATTAGTTATTCATAAACTCAAAGGACATGTAGCCTGCAGATTTCAATCCAGTCTTCTGGTGTATGCATGACTAAGCTTACACAGCTAAGGCAAACATGACTTATTATTACAGATAAAAGACAAATTTAATGGCTAAGCCTGGCAGCGTTTTCATCTTTTTCTTCTTACATAAAAGAGTGCAGCTTTTAAGCAGTAAAACCCCCCATTTTTATAGCAATGCTTTCAACATTTTTTTCAAGCTGATCCATAACTTTAAAATAACTTTATAAGCCATATGGAAAAATACTTTGATAAATGCTTTTCTAAACATAATGTACTATATATTTACAAAAATGTAAAGTGAATCTTTGTTTTGCCCACACAGGAACTAACTGCAAATTCACACTTATGCACCCCATTTCCAAACTTCTTTTACTTGCGTTGCCTTTATTTCCCTGTTGATCCATTTTACCATGTAATAAAACAGAAGTAGCTCTGTTAAGCTCCAGGTCAGAGCTAAGGTATTTCTCCCTCCCAACACATGCCAGCGGGGGTGCCTGGGCACTGGCTAGTCAGACACCCAGAATTGCATCATAGGAGGAAGGGGAAGGAGTGACATACCTTCATGCGCTGGGGTACCAGGTCCTAGCAGCCAAATGAAATGGTGGTTGGGTGAAGGGAAGGGAAGTATATTCAGCTGGGGAGGGTTAGGTTTAAAGCTGAATTCCAGCCTTACCTTTTATCCCACACTAGTGGCAAATCCTTTGCTGTGTTGAAATAGATTACTCCCAAAACCCTGCAAACTTGCATCTTGTTAATATAATCCTTTGAAACTGCAGCAGCTATCTCAAGCCCACCTTCATTTCTTGCCTGAATGATTTCCATCATTCATCAATGGCTTCTCTCCCTAAACCTTACTGTTGGCCCCCTCAAACCTTTTGGCTCCCTATCTGTTGTTGGCTCCTTATCAACTTTTTCTGCCATCAGTAATTTTGTTCCCAAGCTTTATACATAAAACACATCCCCAGCATCCATTTAGACATGCCTGCAACCGATGAAACAATCAGCAGAGTGCATAGTGTTCAGCACCCAGTGGCCAGCAGGAAAGAGCATACACATCTAAAGGGATCAGAGGGATGTGTAATTCATATAATTCAAAATTATCCAATGCCAACCCATTGATGACATCCCTGGTTCATGAAACAGGTATTTCTTTCAAAACAAAAAGAAATATTGAAAAATGTTAATTGCATATTGATCAGGAGGGAGGAGGAACAAGGGAAGATATTATATGTGTACCCAGCACCTAACCTTTAAGTAAACTTGTTTGAGAACAAAGCACAGCTTTCATTTAAGATGGATTTAACAGAAAAGGAAATGTTATGTAATTTGAATGATTACAAAGTGTGCAGTAATCTCAATGCCTTAAAATTCTTTATTATTACATTGTAACAAGAAGAACATGTACATCATGTTCTGCACAAAAGACTGTAAGAATATTGTATTATAGGCTTGTCAGGATGTTTGGAGATTTGAGTTCTGCTTAGCCATAGGAAACACTGGAATTCGGTCTTAATGATAACTTCTTTACTGGAAACGTCACAACCCAAAAATAATGAAATTCCTTAATGAAAGTTTAGTAAAATGTGCCCCCAATCAATGCCAAAGCATTTTGTTTAAAATTAACTGAGTGAAATTTCTTATCCCTGGAAGGATGAGAAAAATTAAAATTTCTTCTTAGTTAATCTTTTTTTATTAATAGCAGGTGCCCACACACCTCATTAGATTCTGGTATACTCCCTGCATCCCCAAAACCCTAGGTGGAAGTTCTGACCAGCTTCCTTGTCTATGGCTCTATGGCCCCACCTTACTATTAAGTAAGGTGGGGCCATTAATACTATTAATACTATTAAGTATTGGGGGCTTAGAACAAGGAGCATTAGGCAGCATCAGAGGCAAACCAGGAAGCCTTTAAGTACATGGACCTGGGGGTTTGGGGGTACATGGGTACTATATTGGGATAATATGCAGCAGACAGGTATCAGAAAATGCCTGCTATTCATTATATGCAAGGATTTAAAGACAGTTTATAAGCAATAGTTTAAAATTGCATGCAATGTTGGATAACATATCTGCCATGGTTGTTGTTGATGTCTACAAATCTACTTGGGGTCAAAGCTGGACAAAGTTATGTGTAACAATAGTTTTCCTGCTAAACAGTGCATCCGAGAACTAAATGCACAAATTGATGAGTACATTTTATCAAAACTTGCTCATTACTCAGTTCTCTGTCCATGTTTCTGATTGCTTATGCATTATTGAACAAAATGAATGTTTTTTCCCTCTGTCTATCTACAGAGCTGATAAGAAGTCGCACAGAGATTAAACTAGCAAGTCAGCTGTAGATCAAAATGTCATTATGTTAACGCCATATGAGCACACCAAAAATAAATATCACATATTGCTCATCGACTTGCTATTATACACTATTATACAAGTTTTGACATGTATTCATATAAATGAATGCAATGAGTGTATCAAAGCTGAAAAGACATTTCAACAGCTTTTAAAGGGCGCCATGATTGTTATCCATCCTTAAATGTTGAAATTGCATAATCATTTTTAACCAAATAGACACATGTACTTTAATATATATATAAAGCGTAATGTTCGGCTCACTTCACTTCTGATCGGTCATTCACTCGGCTGCCCTCGGCAGCTTTGTGAATAGAACCCTAAGTATTAAAGCTGAACTAAATCCAAGAACAAAAACATAATAGATTGCAGCGTTCTGGTCCTTGGGGGCGGTGGCTGCATTCATTTTCTTTCTATATTCAGGCTATTTTACTTTGTTTTCACCTGATGATTCTTTCAGTGACACACTTCTTTTCCTAGAGTGACAATGCTCACTTACTGTACTGTATCTATAGAGGAGCAATGTTGTTGTCTTAGGACAGGAAGTGGACTATAGAACAGCTCCCCTTAACCTATCTTCATAGTATAGGTTAAGGTGTTATGTAGTTGGGAGACTTCAGGTGAGCTGGTGGGAGCTGATAAAGTTAAAAAAAAAATTAGTTCAGCACACAGGCAGTAACAAGGAAAGTGGATTTTGGAAGGATCAAAGGGAACTTGCTAAAAATGTACTTAGCCAGAAAAAAAACAAAATAACAACAGCCACCATATCTAAGCACTGTAAAGCTACAATGTATTCAATGTATGTTCATGAGTTTTAATATGCAATAAAGATACAGATCTAATCCTGTTCAGACTGATATAGCTTGAACTTAGCCAGACAGCTTTGGGAGCCTTCATAATCCTCTAGACATGTGCGATTCGTTTCGTTCCGAATCGAAATTCGGACGAATTTTCGGAAATTCGGACATTCGGATGTATCCGAATTCCGAATTACAGACATAACAAATGCAAACGAATCCGAATTTCCATTTCCGAAATTCGGTAGCGTTAGTACGAACGTTCGTTTCGTTTTCTGTTCTTATTCGTTTCTTATTCGTTTCGTTCGTTGGAGCAAAGTGACATTAGAGAAGGAGAAAAATATTTTTTCCCCCTCAAATGTCACTTTTGCTGCAAACGAACGAAAAGAATAAGAAACGAATAAGAACAGAAAACGAAACGAGCGTTCGTACTAACGCTACCGAATTTCGTCCGAATCCGAATTCCGAATCCGAATTGACTTTCACACCCGAATCCTGAAAAACGAAATAACACAAATCCGAATTTAAAACGAAATGAAACTAAACTAATTTTTTGGCAGTGCACATGTCTATAATCCTCCAACCGATGAACTATACAATAGGCAGGCATCAGCCATAGAAGGAATGGACTGCCAATCTACCTCAGGCATAGGCAAACTCTGGCCCTCCAGCTGCAGTGGAACTACAAGTCCCTTTAGGCATTGCAAGACTCTGATAGCCACAAACATTACTCCCATAGGCAGATGCATGATGGGATTTGTAGTTTCAACACAGCTGGAAGGACGGAGTTTGCCTACCCCTGATCTACCTGTTCAGCACAAGTTAATAAGCAGCCCATTCAGCTTAAAGCCTGACACAGGCACATGTGCAGTATTTGACATTGTTCCAAAAGCTGCACAGCTGTGAACAAGGCATATTAGCCTGCATGGGTAGGTCTGTATTTTGGACCTGAAGTTAGGGATTTTATTGAGGGGGCAGAAGGGGAGAACATAAATGGGGTACTTTAAATTTCAGGTAAAATGTGTTGAAGAGCATACAGCCACTGAATTAGTATTCAGATATGAATCACACTGGGACATTGTTTCACAGGTCTTTAAAGACTTCAAAGTGCTTTTTTTGAAAACTACAGACATGATTTTATATTGAAGAATGTTCTTTTTAATGAGTAGTGCAGTCTTATTGTTGAGTCATGAAAAGGAAAAGATTGTAATTTGAAATTAATTAAGAAGACTATCCAAAATTCACAATACATAGTCATTTATTGACAAGATCACTTCTTGACATGATAATTCCTTTAACATGCTGAAGTCAAATATATCAGAAAGCAGAATGATGGCACGGAACATTTAAATCTATCTGCCTGTTTATGATTTAATAATTATATTATTCCCATATTGGTATAGCATTATTATAGATTTAGCCATCTGGCATTTGCTAGGATGGGTAGTGTGTGAGCACATTTCTACACTGGTGAGATATTTTGGGTCAAACTTACAAAGGTTAGAAACATAAATAAATATTAGTTTGTTAGCCCTTATAAACATTGGTCATATAGACAAATATGGACAGATGGGATGTACTGTATAGTCCAGGGATACTCAGTGGGGGGAATTTATCAGTACTGGAGCAGACAACCAATCAGCTTCTCTCTTTCATTTTCAAAGCTTAACATAAGCGAAGAGAGACATTGATTGGTTGCCATGTTCTCTCCAGTTTTGTTAAATTCACCCCTATGAGTTTAGTGGCACAGTGATACATATTCAAGATTGTAGCACTTTATAGAGTCCATTGCATCCATAAGTGTTTCTGACCCAGAGAAGCTTAGAATCCATAAAATAACTATTTCATTCACTAATGCCTCAATACTGAGACATTAATGAATGACTGTTAAATGCTGACAATCAGCAAATACCGGCATTACAAAGCCTGATATAACTCGTCACGTACAGTGTACGTGGCCAGTCATATAGGCACAAAGTGACAGGACGTACACTATACGTCTCCCGTCACGAAGGGGTTAAAATACATTTTAAAGATAATCTCAATGGATATTCTAACTGAAGCACAGTTGCAATGCTTCCTGAGATAGCTTTGACAATTCAGCTACTGATTCTAGTTTAACATATTGCTACCCAAATATTACATCTCATTATTATTTATGCTTTTCATTGTTCTACACATCTTTAAAATTTTAGATTGTTAGGTATTGCATTTATATGAATACTTACTTCCTACAACATAGTAACCTAAAAGGTGCTATATAGTTAATGAAAGTCTTTTAAATATGTGACCAACCCATCTCCTGGTATGATTCAAAGTGATGGCAATAATTTAACTGTAGCATAAACATGCAAAAAAGCACAACACTATTTAAATGCAAATGTTAGAAATTGGCAGATAACATTTTGTGCACAGAAAACCTAGAATGAAATAAAAACCTATGCAAATACGGATTACACAAAAAAGTAGAGTTAGCAGCATACAAGTTTGGTGACAAGTGATGTATAGTCAAATGCAATTGTATCTCTGTGCTCATAAAACACCATTTAAAGTACAAAAACAAACAAAAAAATCATTCCTCCAAATAAGAACCATAGATGATGTACAGCTTCACTTATATTCAGGCAAAACAATAAAGCCATTTTAGCAGACAGTACTAGCGAATGATAAAACATAAGGCATAGCTCTCTCTTTACTATATTAGCTAGATTGCCTCCAGCAACATACAGCCAGTTAGAGATGGGGGTCAACACTAATGGCAAAACATTTCTCTTCGGCCAGGAACAAATTCCTGGAAAAGAATAATGGAAGGAAAATAATTCAAGTACAAAGGATAAAGCAAAAATAAAGAGGAAACCTATTACATAAGGCAAGAGGCTGAATTAGCTGTAATATTTTGTGCATAAAGCACTACAGATCTTGCTGAGTGTAGAAAAGGCAATGAGCTAAACAATATAAACGTTATGTGTAAGCCCAGCACTTGTACATTATGTACATTATGTGAAAGAAGTACTGTATTTACATCGATGAAGGAACTTTTGGCCTACACCTACAAGAACTTGCTACAGCTAGTAAATTTATTGTTGCAGATGGACTTTACTTACAACACAAGTTTATCTAAAGCAATTTTTTCAACTGTACCAGAGTGTGGAAGGATTAAACGCTTGTTAGTTTTTTTTTTTTTTTTAAACAATAGATTTTGACTGAATATTTTACAACAAGATATAACAGGGTACAGTGTATCTTCAACAGTTAGATCAAATCTCATTGTTAGTCTGTTATTGCTGTCTATGTAGCATCATCCGGTTTCCTCCCACACTCCAAAGACATGCTGGTAGGTTACTTCGCTCCTCATAAGTTTTGTATGCATGTGAGATAGGGACCTTAGATTGTAAGCTCCTTGAGGGTAGGGTCTGATGTGAATGTGCAACTATGTAAAGTGCTGTGTAAATTGTCGGCGCTCTATAAATACCTGTAATAATAAATAATTTGTCCCCACAGAAGATTCACACTCTATACCTGTCCTGGTCATCATTATCACAGGGACAAAAATTTATGGGAAATCCAAAATTTCACAATTCCACAATGCACCGGAATAGAGGAGAATCATCCAAATGGTGACAATTGTTTCTTTGACACATGTCTAAAAGGATATTATTTTCCCTTTGGTAATTATCCTCTTTCTGGCTTTTACCTTTTGTTGTGTCCCTTATACTGTTATTTTATGTTGTTCTTTTTTATCTCTTGACCTCCTCTATAACCCAATTTTTTGTTTGGGAGACGACTTAAAGTGTGCCCCAGTAATGTTTACATGTAAGGGTGAAGAACCCTTAGAAGAACTATTATGAACTAACTTACCTTTAGGCGATCCCTTAAGACTCATCTCTTCAGGGAAGCCTATCCTACCTCAACCTAACCACTAAACTATCACTTTCTGAAAGATATCATCCTCACACAGCTACCTCCTCATGTATCACTTGCCCCTCCCTTTTAGAGTGTAAGCCCTCAGGGGCAGGGCCCTCCTTACCATCTTGTCTTCCTTATATTGTAAAGCGCTGCGCAAACTGTTGGCGCTATATAAATCCTGTATAATAATAATAATAATAACTTACATGAATGATCAACACATGCACTATAAATTATAGGAAGTTCTATGTGAGAGCTGTAGTTTGATACATCCCCTTTTATCTTTTGGCTGTCATCTATGCAATAATTAGGTGCAGAGAAGATGAAATGCCACTTTCAGACATTTAAAATTCAGCATTTGTAACGTGCCAAGGCGATTTTTTTTCTACACTGCGTCTAATGCAACAGAAAGAAGCTCTTGATGTTCCCTACTCTTGTTCGGTGATCTATCCAGTTGAAACGTAGCACTGCATATAAAGAAAAGAGAATCCTTCCTCCAAGAACTCATTCTACCTTAAATTCTACTGAAAATGATTATGAAACTGCAACTGGAGCTTCTACAAATGTGCAGCATCATTCAGTAGTACCTAGGCCAAAATGAAACCTAAATATTATCCCGACAGCAAACATTTAGGTGAATAACAGGTCAATTGATGAATATCTCCTGGTTGCATAATAGTGGATTTGGATTTGGTTAACTTCATGAGGGAGATTTACTAAAACAGCGGAGAATATCCACTTTCATTATCTCATCCTGTGAAAAGCAAATTCTAGTCCACTTTGAACCCGTAATCATGTGCAGATTCAATAGGCAAACAGGAATTTGCTTGTATGCATAATTGGATAACGTACATGAAAATTCATACCATTTATTGAGTAAAGATTTTAACCTCCTTTAGTAAATCAACTCAGTTCTCTTTACTTATCAAAACTCATGTGTGTAGCAGATTAAGGCCTCATTCACACACAACGCAAGAGCAAAATAGTATGCATATTTGTAAATGCGTATAGTCGTGTATATGTGCATATGTGTTTTTCGGGTATTTGCTTGAACTGTATGCAAGCCCAGAATGCATAATTTTTAATAGAAACTTTAATGTACTGTACGCACGTACGTGCGCACACGCGTATATGTGTGCACACGCGTAAAATAAGCAGAAATTACCAGCCCGGACGCATCTCGGTTCCTTTTTTGTTTTTTGTGTGCATATTTACGCAGAGCAAAAATACGGCTCCATATGCAGCTATGTGTATGGAGCCATTTATTTGCATATGCGACATATGGGAAAGATGGGAATGTATGCACAGCAGATAATACGGCAGTGTGAATGAGGCCTAAAACAGCTGGTCAACATGGGAACAGGATCTCTTCACATTGATAAGCAAGCGTGCCTTATACCTTATAGTGTTATGAATCACTTAGCATTTTGAAATGTAAAACAAAAGCAGACATCACTACAAATATCACCATGGAAACATCCAGTAAAATTTTCAAATAAAAAACTGTCACCACTAAAACACCTAATTACAGCTAATTCAAAAAGGGGATTACTTATTTGGCATTGAAAGTTGCTTCACATTTTAACATGCTCCTGATGCTTCTGATACTAAAAGGTGTAGAATTCATGCTATACAACAAGCATCTATATAATGATACATTTGTCACGAAAATTACCTAGGTCTTAGGATTGTTTTAAATGTCACACTACAAGACACTGCCACATCTTCCTCATCTTAAATCCATTATTTCATATCCCTGAAAGCCAAATTTCATGTTGCAGACTAGCAACCACTTATCATATCTTAATTATCCTAGCAAAAAATCATTTTATGTTTAATTGCTTTCCCTCTAGATTGTGCGCCTGAAAGTTTGAGTCTCATAAAATAGCCCATTGCTGCTGAATATTAAAAGACCATATTTTGATTACAGTTCTTCAATACACTTACATATTTTATAGAGCAATTTAAAAATAGTGCTACTTGTCCAGAGCACTTTCAGAGGGAACAATTTTATTTCGGTAAAGCTACTATTGCTTAAAGCAATTTGTAATATTTTTTACAGCTATTAAATGCCTTTTAGAGTGTTTTAAATCAAAAATTCATTTTTTTTGTACAGATTGTCTTGTGTTTGTCAAGTTAAATCCAGGCATTGTACATTATACTAACAATTTATTTTACCTTAGAGAC